>NC_048274.1:19736669-20036669 GCF_009762535.1 Notolabrus celidotus | reverse complement strand
ACAATCAAAAATAACACCTCATTTTTCATTTTTGCCGTGTTGTTATACTCTACAGACACTCTCTCTCTCTCTCTCTCTCTTAACCTTCTCTCTAGGTCAACCAACCAATTCTGTTCTCTATATCTCTTTCTTTTGCTTGGGGAAGCTTTTGGTTGTATTGTGGTTGTGTTTAATTAGGCTTCAGTGCTTTTCGTACCATAGTGTATTGTTGCAAAGTATGTGGTATTGAAAAATATCTAAAATATCTAAGTTTCAAAAATGCTGACTACAAAACTAGTGTTTAAGTGTTCAGTAGTTTCAACAGCCACATTAAAAAGAGGGGCCTTTGCTTTGACTGAATCACATTGTATCGATAACTTAAACTTCAAAGCTGACTTATAAATATAAAAGTAGTTTGTAACAAAACACAGTTGTGTGAGATTTAGCAGTCTTCTGCTGCTTTCAATGAGTCAGAATCAGAGTCATACTCAATAAACAATAGACTAAATATGAATGATGTACATTTCCCATGATATAATGAGGGATTTTCTGTGAGCTTCACCCTTAAGTCCGAATACTTCAGACACTAATGTCTTTTCTTAAATCACTGTCAGTTTCCTGTACAGTCCAAACATGAAGTTCCCTGATTTGTCTGGTATTGAATATCCTGTTGAGCAAAAATTAATATTAATAATAATAGTTTTTTTGTATCAGTTATCAAGATCAATGTTGATGACATGCTGTGCCAGTGATTGAGGAAGCTGGAAGTTACCAGGAATCATCCAATTAATAAAAGCTTTCAGAGATTCGAGATGTCTTACTGAGTACACGCTTTCAAATAACTGAGATGGATCATTTTTAGTCCCTGAAAGTGATGGCAGAGATTACAGCAGGGAGGAGACTAAAGTTGAATTCTGCTACAAACAGGTGCATGGAGGGGACACTCGACTCTCAAGCAGAGCAGAGAGAGTGGAGAGAGCTGGAGGGCTGGTAAATAATAAAGGAGGAGATCAGGGAGCAAAAGGAAGTTAAGAGAGACTGTGGCTTACTCAATCATTACGACTGTATGCCTGCCTCTGCCATCTGCCACATGAAACATTTCCAGCCATCTTCACCTTTTTTTAGCTGCGGTGCTGCTTTCACTGTGCCACGCAAACTCTTCCCCGTTCTCCTCGTCTCTTCAGTTCAGCAGCAACAGAATGAAAGACTGATGCAGCCTTTTGGGTTGCGGTTGTTTTGTGGCCTTTTAAAGATAAACTTTTAAATACAGCTCAACACAACCGCAGACTTCTACCATTAACCAGCAGCTGCACTACAGGGATTAGATTTAAGTGCTTTGTTCAAGAGAATAAAAACTGTTCAACTTTGAGGGAGAAGAAGAATGCAAAATCACCCACTTTTCCCTAAAGCTCCTTTTATGCATTCACTGCACCCTTCATGGATTTCTTAGGTGGGATGTGTGAACACATGCAGCCAAATTTGCTCACCCTGACTTTGAGGAGACTTTTTCCAACCAACTCTTAGACAAATTCCCAATGTGTGGGTCATCTGTGAATTATGAAATCAGAAAATGTTACAATGTGAATGTTCATCTTTCTTTTAGGTCCATCAAGCACAATGTAATAAAACAAATGGACTTAAACAGTCTGGAATTGATAGGTATACAACATTTGCCACAGACTCCAAAATCCAACCAGGAAAATCAACAAAGATCACCAGGGTGGCCTTCTGGAAGTTGAACTGAGCAAGAGAGGAAAGAAAAATAAGTAAGGAAGAAAAAATAAATCTCATCTTTTCTTTGCAGCAGAGCAAAGGAGTCATGTGCGTGTCTAATCCACAGCCGTCATCCCCTATTTTTATCTGACTGAATGAAAAATAGAGCAGCGTGACTGAGAACCATCTCCCCCCTTTAGATAGGAAGACAGACAGACAGGTGGGCAGACAGGCAGCCGTCTTGTCTCGTTCTCTGACGTAACAAGTGACGGGCTCTGGCTCACCACTGATGAGGGATTACAAAAGCAGGGAAGCAGGAAGTGAAAGAAAGAAAGGAAGAGGGAGAGAGAAGCACCCCCTTCTCTCCCTCCCTCTCGGCTCTGGGAGGCTGCTGGACGGCACAGAGCAGAGGGGAGGAAGGGTAGTGGTGACAGCTTATTGTTTGAGCTCTGTGTGCTGTGGTCCCAGTCTCAGCACACACTCATCCAGGCCCGGCTATTTATATCCTCTCCATATCCGAGCAGGGGGAGGCAGGCTGCAGTCGTTTTCATCATTGCATACATTATAGAGAGCTTCCCTGCTGTGAGGGGGCCTGCCTGTTACGCCTTAACTTAGTCTGATGTTGCATCCAGAAAGCTGTTTCTCTCTCTCTTTCTTTCTTTACAGGAATCTCTCATTAAGAATGAACCATCCTTCATTCTGGAAAAGGGTTAGTGCTACCAATTATATAAATTGCAAGTTTAGCTATTTAGCTTTCTACGTCTCAAGTAAGGAAGTCAAGCTCTGAAGAACCCTGCGCTCAACATTTTCCACAATGCAATCCAGGATGGTTCATAATAATTGCCTTACCATGGCTGTATATTTATTTAGTAAATTGTTTAGCACAATAAAGGACATCATCTAAGTCACACTGACTATGAAATATCTATAGAAGTTTAAAGTACTAGTAATACATGCAATGATGGGAAAATGCTGTGATTAGGGCTGGGCGATCATAACGATAATTATCGTGATGTAATTTTTCTTGATATAAATATTTTTTTTAAATTGATACAAATTCAAAATATGAATAAACATGTAATTACACCCCCAAGCCACTTAAAAATTGGCGCGGGGGCGCGCTAATGAGCCTTAAACGCTAGTTGCCACCCAACATCAGACGGAAGAAGAAGACGGCATTGAACAACCAATCATGTCGCGGGGTGAGAGGTAGGCAGGGCTTAAAGACGTTAGGAGCAGAATGTAAACATAGCTGAGACGAGCGACAGCAGCATTGAAGAAAATTCAAAACCTACCAACTCAACGCAGAGTTGTTAGTCTGACACTGTGTCGACTCTGTGTTAACTATTAACTTAATACACTACATTAAATCTACTTTCAGGATGTGGGTAAAGGAAGAGCACAGAGACAACTTCTGCTGTACATTTCTAACACGTTTAATGTCCAACGCGACCATAGGACAACTGAACACTGAATAACCGTGATGCATTCACTGCACTGTGGGAAACAACATCACTCTGTCCATAACCCTTGGTAATCTTAAAGGGGAGAGCACAACTCAAAACAATACTCCATAAACTGATACACAGTACATAATTTTATATATATTTGTTGTAAATTTAAATTAAAATCATGGAAATAACCTCATCCTGAGAAAAATAAGAATCTACAAACTAAAACTTCACAAAAATCTAATTTTACACAAAATACTTGCTTCCTATTAGCACCATCAGAAATTATGGATTCAAGAATCTTATCAGAAAACTAAATACAGATACAAGCTAACAAACTGTCTGGTTTCTTTGATATGTATCGTGATAATTATCAATATCGACAGCTATGAAATATTTTATCGTGATAACATAATTTTCAATGTCGCCCAGCACTAGCTGTGATACAAAAATATTGAGTAAAAAGTCATGATCTGAACTGTCTAATATTCAGAGAAGTGGTCTTTAGATTTATTGTCTCATTGTCAACAGTTAACACACTTAGCAGCAATTACTGTAACTACGAAATGTTTCATGTATTAAACAATTCACCGATGTGATTCTCCCTAGTCAGCATCAGAGCTACTATTTTGTTAAATAAATTATTAATATTTGTATTATGTAAGCCTAAATGCCAGTCAAATGTTATGTAGAAGTTGTAGCTTTGCCACATGCCAAAAGCCAGGGCTATAGCTCAGTTTAATAGTAGGGGTGAGTATTGGCCAGAACCTCACGATAAAGATACGCATCACGATACTTGGGTCACGATACGATAGTATCACAATATATCATGATACCATAATGTTGTGATATATTTCGATATACTACACAGTAATCTAATAAAAAAATAAGAGATGGTGTATATGTAAATCACACAATATTACTCACAATTGAAAGGATAAATTAAGTCAAGACTATTTGATTGAAAACAATTTTTCCACATTATTGTTTTGATATACTGAAGTCGTATTTTAGTTCCAACTTGGCTAAAATATTTATTTTTATTTTTACAATAAAACAATATCAAGAATTGAAATATCGATATTATATCGGAGGTCAAAGTATCGTGATATATTGCTGTATCTATATTTTTCACACCTCTATTTAATAGCTACAGCTACTAGCTATTAATGCTCTACTTCCTGGATATTAACAAGCCCAGATGGTGCATGGTGTATGTAATGGTGGTGTATGTAGGCTGTGCCTGGTTAAACTAATACATAACCACTCAGCTGGAGAAATGCATACCAGCATAGGCATATGGATGTTAAACTTCAAGAAGGACTGTAGCATGGTGCCGCTAGTAGTGCTAACATTAGCCAACAGTTTGCCTAAATTTTAATTCCTGTTTAAACAACTAGGAGATTGATTGCTTCAGAACATCCCTAATTGCAATCGTAGTGATATATACAAATATATAGGTTCATCCATATAAGAATGTAATTTGTGGGCTCTTGAAAACTGACATGGATTTTGTAATTTTTAGAAGTCCTACTAAGCTGAAAACTGTTATTTATGACACTTTTCACTTGTCTTGACTCAGATTGGCCTATGTAACTTAATTTTATTTTGTCTTTATGGACTTAAAAATGCAATCGAAAAAAATAACTGTTTGACATCCTAGAATCTTTCTCTATTTTACCTATTGCAGAGGTGTGGAGACTCGATATATGACATGCAAGGTGTACAGAGAGAAATCATCCACTAGTTTATTGATATAAATTGTTATCTTATAGGGATAAAAATAAAGAAAATGCTTAAATGGACGGCAAATTTACTTTGGCTATTTTTGTCTGTGTGTGAGAAACAAGAGCACTGCCACCGTTTGTCTCTATTCAGCTACAGACGTAAGAGTCCTTATGACGTCCAACAAGAGAAGTCGAAGGTAGATAGTGCCTTCTGCTTTTTAAAAAGGGCGTTATGATTCATCTTTCATCTCACCATTTACATTTGTCTCTTATGTGTGAAATGGTTGTCTCCTGAGGTTCTGTTGTATTCCTAGAGTTAGTAATGAATGTAGGACATGCTGCAAAGTAATGGCTTCATCTGTACTTCAGCTACTGAGTGTGAGATTGAGACTGATGCAGGTTAAATGTGTCTGTGTTACAACGCACAGTGAAACAGAAGGCTAGAAGAACTGACTCATTCCTATGGCCTGAGTGCAAGAAGTCTTTGAAGGCAGGTAAGAGTGGTGATGGGAGGCTGTTGTGGGGGCAGGTGGGCAGAGAGCCAAAAGGGTTGTGGGATTCTGGGAGGCTCTGGGCCCCTGACAAGACATCTGCCTGGCAGGTGCACGTGCATACACTCACACACACACTCTTCAGTCTTTGCATATCCTGTCAATGCTTCTGCTCTCTCGCTGACAGCTAGCAGACAACCACAAAAGTACACACAAAGTGCCCTCTTCTTTAGGCCTAATATATGCTGCAGCTTTCCATACATATGCATACACTTTCTTAAACCATGGTCTAATAATGTATGCTGTCTCTCAATATGCGCAAACACACAAACACACACACACATTCTGAAGTGGTTTCAAACATCCCAGGGGGTGAGAGAGACTGAGCGAGGAGGAAGGGAAGGAAGCTGCTTGCCGCTGCGTTCACTGCCTCCCCTCCGCCTTTGATGGCAACACATGACAAGTCCTCCTTTCAGACCAGAGGAGGAGGAGGAGACGAGGAGGCAAAGCACAGGGACGGAGACACAAAGAATGTCATTAGCCGCCGCCGCAGCAGGGTGCGGGGACAATATGGCAGCGGCATTAGTGGTGACTGGAGTTCCAAATCTCTCAAATAAAAGAAGCATTCAGAGACGGCAGCAGTGACACCATGGAGGAAAATCTGATTCAGAAGAAAGCAAAAAGGCAAAGGCTAAAGGAAAATAAATCTAAATTGCAAAGGATTCTGGAATACCATTTGGCTCGGAATACAGATTATACAGATTACCTGAGTAGTGAGTAATCCCAAATTGAGAGGGAAAATTGACTATGGGTAGAAACAGTGAGTGCAAACTCTAAAAAGACGGTAAACACAGACAGATCTGCTTGTTCAAAAGAGAAAAAGGACAGACTGAGTAACATGAAGTATACTCTTTTCAGGACAAATAAGAATGAGCCAGTGCGGACAGTTTAATGCTGTGGCTAAATGCATACGTCTCTGCACAGCAATTCCCCTGAAACAACTTCCAAACATAATGAATTGACACAATTACATTTATAAATGATAAATTAGTTTTAGCCAAAAAATGCTTCTGGCCCTAATATTCATTTTTCTCTTCAAATAATTCAATGTTTGCGATTCATTTCAGGCCCAGCTGAATATCTTTGTTTCCGGTTACATAACACTTTCCAACTTCAAATTAATCATCCCTTTCCAGGGCTTTGAATAGGAAACAAAGAGACAGAGCACAGCACAGTGAGACTGAGACATGCAGAGATGAAGAAAGGGAGATGTAGGTGATACAGAGAGAGAAAGAGATGCTCACAGATGGAGAGGACAGAGATCAGGAGAACAGAAGCATAAAAAAAAAGAGTGGTTAGGAAACATCAGATGAGCGGAGGGAAGGGGTGTAGATGTCAGAGGATGGACGATAAAGACGTGATAGCGCTGAAGACGGCCTGGTTTCTTGGCGGAGGACTATGTCTGCAGGTCCTTAATATTAACAGCAGTCATCTGTCGGTTCCAATGCCAACCATGAATAATAAAGGCTCCACCAAGCGATGCCAGTGCTCTGAATTATTAATTCACAACCACAGACTTGCATTAGCGCTCAGTGTGCGGCACTCTCCGCTGTGGGGAGCAGCCACATTTTGCATGCTTAGACTCATCTGCACTTGCTCACTTACAAGTCCTGAGAGTGTGTGTGTGTGTGTGTGTGTGTGTGTGTGTGTGTGTGTGTGTGTGTGTGTGTGTTTGTAGACTTTACACATGCACATCCTTGCATCCATATTCACATGCTGGCAGGATGTGATATTAAGATGCTCTCTGAAGGCGTTTTTCCTAAAAGAAAAAACTCCTTCGTGCAGAGCTGCAGCTACTTTTAGGATAAAAATGCATCTCTTTTACATAAATGTTGCCAAAACTCTCATGTCACCATCATGTTTTATCAATATTGAGGTTTGAGGGTTTATAATTGTGGAATTACGGACATTCAATCAGCACTACAGATATTTTTTGTTCTAGAATGTCAGTTGGAAAAACGCCAAAACGCTCACAAAACACCAGAAAAAGAAGAATTTAATTCTCCAAATCTTTCAGGGGTGAAAATGATGAACATAATCGACCTTCATCATCGATTAAAACTATAAATAAATAATATTAACCGTTTCAGCTGCAGTAGTTACCACCCTAGAGACGATTATAACTAGGTCATTAATTTCTTTTCATAGGCTAGGTTAAGAGATTTAGCCTAATTAGCTGATACGAGAAGTGCCTGCCATGTAAATCAGTACGCCGCTCTGTAGTACATCATGCATTGTCTATATACAGGATGTAAGTGAAGGTCGGAGGGCTGGGTGCGTTTCCATCTGAAGGTGTGTGAGTCAGACTTAAAACACTGAGGCATGTACCGTCACTTCCCCCCTGTGCAGTCCGCCTTATTTTAAGCCCTTATTAAACCACATCACACATACTACAGTGATTCATATGCAGGCACTATCTTGTGCACGCAGACAGTTCTTATCCTTATTATTAGCTCTGAATGTGCTGCAAGGAGTCCCTCACCTAGAGGACAGATTCTCCTACACTCAACACCTCCCTTTATCAACAATTCTGCTTCCCCTCACACAAAGTAAGCCAACAAAGCCTGCCAACCAGTCTCTAGAGTCAGGCAAGGTAATGAAAGAGAGAAGAGCTGAAACACAGAGCAGAGCCCACATAGAGTGAACTGATGTGGAGTTAAGGAACATACAGCTGTGTAAAAGTATTTGAATATGTGTTTTGTACAGACAGCGTGAAGTGTGGGCTGTAAATTTGCATTCGGGCACAACATCCAGAGTCTGTTTTCACCTGCAGAGGAGCACATTGGGTTACAGGGTGATGGAAATGGTGTGGGTGAAAAATCCCAGGCAGACAGTGAAACACACAGGAGGTATCACAGAGGAGAGTTTCTCTTACTGCAGAGCCAATGTTTGCAGAGGCAGCAACTGCAAATCTGGCCTGTGGAGAGCAGGGCTCAGGGATTTCTCGGGTAAATTCACAAAAGCCTTACACACACTTCGTGCAGTGATAACCCTGTTCACTCTAACAGCCCAGGGACATACACAGAGCCTTACATGGAGGTCTGTGTAAAGAGAGAAGTACGACCTAAAATCCATATCATAGTGTGTATATATTCAACTCTCTCAAGGGACAAGGTACTATGAAAACTTTGTCTCTTTGATTTCTATTAACCATGTATTTTTTTTATTTTAAAATCAAATCTAAATACGTCACATCCTAATTCACTCTGTGGTCACCTGCAAGGTAACCACCTCAAATACTCTCAGTGTAAAAGAGCAGGTCTAAGGCCTGTGGTACAGTTCTGTTGTTCCAAACCAGACAAAGTGAAATGCTGGACTGACGGAATCACAGGCGTAAACAGTGTTGGTGTTTATCCGTAGTAGGGCTAGTAGTAAGTAGGGCTGCAAGATATTGGGAAAGTAAGCAGGATATGTTATGTACTTATAAATAATTAGGGTTAGGGATGCACCAATCCGATCCTGGTATCGGATATCGGCTAGATCGAGCTCAAAAAGCTAGATCTGATATCGGTGACAAAGGGCCGATATATAGTGCTGATTCATATGGCAGATCTATTTATCTCAGTTCTATGCTTTTCTGTGTTTACAACAGCCATGTGCGTCTCCTACGTCATCAGCGCCGGCCGGTCTATGCATTTTTGCCTGGTTGAGCATGATGGAGGATAACTACAGAGGCTCTGCAGTTTAGGTGCATGTCACGCTTCTTTTGCTAACAACTCCGCTGGAAACTTGCAACATGTGCATCGCTCATGTTTCGACGGATGGCAGTCACACTGAAAAGTTTAATGGGAGCCCAAAGGAAGACGTTTATGTGAGCTGTAGCCTTCTGCAAAGAAACAAGAAACCTTCTATTAATGGATTCAAAGTGTAAAAAACAACCAGGTTTTTGGATTTAATTTTTCCGGATCCTTGAAATGGAGGGATACCAGCCTCTGGTTTAGCACTTTTTTCCAGTTAAGCCAATCAATCTATTGTTTCTGGATTCAATTTCATATATTTTATTAATTCTATAATATGATGTGATACAGGGCATAGAGTCACTGGACACACTGTGGACGTGAGGGCAAACAGTGTGACAAAGCTTTGCATTAGAAGTCACACACAAACACACACACACACACACACACAGAAAAATGGACTAGAAAAGGCATGAGCTGGATATAGCAACAATACTCCATTCAATTTAATAGTAATAGATGGATGACTGTGTTCAGGAATCTTCAGTGGACACTAAAAATGGCATTTCTTCACTGCAAAAACATCACCACAACAACAACAACAACAACAACAGAGCCTGTGCTATGCCAACAACAATAGACAATCCTCTAGTCGCCTCCCTGGGCTAAATGTGGGACGCATATTTGGCAACAACAATGAAAATAATCTGCAACTAAAAATGTATTCAAACTCTGCCCCTCTCATGACACAATGAGGTTAACATTGAGGCTGGAGTTAAGAATACGCAGGGAGGGGTCGGCGTATCCTAAATGGTTCGTACATTCTTACGTTCCCATGAGACCCAAGACAGAGCTCAGAAGAAACTTGAGACAAGCGGCTTTATTTTCCTCTGATGCTGACCCCAGCATGGTCTGCTCAGACGGTCAGTCATGGGCAAGAACAGCAGATGATGTGCATGAGTGTGTGTTTGAGACACAGAGCGCTGACTAAGCAATAATATATTGCTATGAATGGCTGTTAGTCAACATATGGTGCACAGGTTTAAGAGGGAAAGACATCTTAATGAGAAATCCTGACTAAATATACCGTTTTAATGTCTTTATGAAGGAGGTAAAAATATACACTTGTAAACAGGGAACCAAAGTCAGGGCTATGATTGCCAAACAAAAATTGCAATCTCTTATCAGGGATCATAGACTGTATAAAATATGGACGTAGGATCCGTGACGTCACCCTTCTGTATCTGAAACGTTGTTTTGAGGCCAATCGGTGGCGGCAGCCATATCACTGCTGTTGAGCCATTGTGACGTAAAGAGGCAGGCTTTCAGCCTCCTAGCCAACAGCTACAGTGTTCCCGCCTGTCAATCAAGTCAGCTGTGCCTCTCATTGGAAGACTCGTAATCTCAATAGCTCCGAAATTGCCGCATTAGAAAAAAATTCACCACCCCTACAGTGTGTGCCGATCAAGAAATGAGCTACCCAGACTATGCTCGTCTTGTGGTGGCAGTGGCTGCCCACAGGGAACCCAAAAGATGGTTCCTTGCCAGTCTGGGAGTTTTAGGGATTTCTTAAATAAAGATGGGGCGTTCATAAATACTATAGCCACCAATCTATTCATCCACCTTCACCTCCACCATCCTGCAGATTTCATCATGATAGAATAGAGGAAATGTTAACATTAAGTTATTTGTTATATTGTTAAAGCCAAGTTATCACAATGTTGGATTTGACAGTATTTTTTTCTCCAAGTTGTTTGTTTGTCAAGTCAGGTCTGCTTTTCTATGAATATTGCAATAGTACTGTTATAATGAATTTCTTTGGCTACAACAATTGTGAGGTACAAACCTGATATTGTGACAGCTCAACGTGCCATCGACAATATTATAATCATGCTGTCTCTCACTGTGATGGCCCACAATGGTGGGCAACATTACTTTCAACATGTACACATTCACTTGAACAAGGAACAAAAGGTGGTTTATGGTGGTGGTGTATGTGAGTCTAAAGTGACTGAAATGTGATCATAACAATATTCAACAGCTTGAGTTGCATTGTCTTAGTGGTCCGCAACACATGCAAAAATGTTCATTCAGTGCTGTTTACAATATTACATTTTACGTAACCAGTGTTAACTGCTCAACACAACATTACTTACTATCTTGGCTGAGTAATTTCTGGGGTTAGGCACCCAGTATCAGATGGTAAAATTATATTGATTTCTCTTGACCTGCACTGAGATGAATATAGAGTGGAACAATAACCTGGAGAATTTATTTCCCATGATATAGCATTTGTATGAAAATAACTAATAAACAACGGATTCCCTTTTAATACAATTCAAAGATTTGATTGGCATTGGTATTTATATGTCAGCATCAGAACAGGAAGTGATTTTATCGAATTACCAATCAATATTAAGTTCCTGTTTGTTGGACATTATCAAGACTGACAATTTTCCCTTAATTTTCAAGTTTTTGTCACTTTGTTACTCACGATGCAAAAACAGAATGCAACAGCCATCAATTTACAACAATGAACTTCATTTTCTGATTAGAGCTCCAACAAACTTGCAAATATCTTTACTGACATTGGAGAACATAATATTTCTGGTCAATTCAAGTGCATGTGTGCATGAGCCACAAAAAACAAGGTTGTAATAGCTTATGACAGTGACCTGGAAAAAAACTAGGAGGATAGAGATACTTTTATGGAGAACAGCAGTCAGCAGTCAACCCAATATTGTGTTCCACAGATGTGCTTCATTATGACCAATGTATGTCAAACTGTCTGAGATTACTGCCTTTTCTGTTGACATCTCAAATGCCTGCAGGGAAAGATGCTTCTACATAATAAATATTCACCAGAGCATACAGCTATTTCTGTATACTACATTAATATGAAGGTTTTAAGCTTCTGCAGGCTGTAAATATAGTTTAAAGAAGAGCACTTGCATGAGGATCTATCAGGAAATTTGTGCAAAATTTCAATTCTAATCTCCCAAAATCAGTAGCATTGAAAATCCTGACAAGCCTCATAGTATTCAACTAGATCTATCCATGGTTTCTGGTCAACCAGGACGTTTCTACAGCGGTAAGACACAATGTACAGCGAGCCCTTTCTATTCTAGATCATTTATCGGCACTTCATAGTTTTAACGTGACGTCACATGCTTATGGAACGCCCCCCCTGGAGGGCAAAAAGAGGCTTTTTTCTGCTACAGGCTACGAGAAAATGACCGGACTCTGCTGCCAACTACGTGTTTTAAAACTTAAAAAGTGTGGACAGTTGTTTTAGCATTAGCTCACATTTTACACACCTGTACCACCAGGTAACTCGGGATCTCTCCTGCTCTCCAGTTTAGCTCAGAAGTTTCTCCACTTTTTCCTCCGGTTCATTGAATCGTCTTTTCCTCCATAAACTCCGGCTCATGAAGGTGTCCTCGTATGTCCGCAGTAAACGCCATGACATTGTCTCGGTCAGAATCCCTCATTATTAAGTTTGGTTGTATTTTTGTCACTTTGAAGCTGCAGACCTGAACAGCTGATCAGTGCACTGCAGGCGGAGGAGCATGCCTGTGTTGCATCTGCAAATGATGCGAAAACAAACAGGCTTTCTGATGTCAAAGTGAAGTGCTGAAAAAAATCCCAAGTTGAACGTACACCTAAACTAAGATAAGTGCTCGGGTTGGAATCTTTCAAAATCAGCTACATTACCTGGTAGGACTGACCCGATCTGCAGAAATCTGTAGCCTAGCCTGAGTTCTGTTTCTCATTACAGGGGCTGAGCTGAGCTGCATCCGTTATGGATCGTACAACTCATAGTGACATAAAACTTGTAAAACCCCACTTCAAAAATACTCTAATATCCCAGTAAGATTCCCATCTGAGAAATAAAACCCTGATAGGAGGAGATGTGGATTAACTCTATTAGACGCTCTGCTGTCCCTGGTGAGGGAACAAAACAACATTAAAAGTCCACACGTCTTTGAGCAAACATTTCATTAATGGTACGTTGAAGTAAACACAGAGTATTTTAATTCATGTATGCTTAGTCGATGTATTACCCCTGACATGGTCACTGCGTGGACCGATATAAACAACTCCAGCAGTAACTTGTTGACACCGCTAGCAAACCAGCTAACGCTAGTTTAGTAATAACTTTGCTGTTTTCAGAGCCTAACCCTTTTATCCTGTCAGTCTGGTGATAAAGTGTTCTTAGGTAAGTTAAGGAGAAGGTTTTACAAGTCTGTATGAATGAAAGCCGTCATGTCACTACGCTCTTTTTTTTTTACCTCCAGGCTGCCGTAGTGGTCACGTGATGGAAAACTATGAATTGCTGTGTTTGAAAGCAGTGTAAAGAGACATTTAATTTAAGGATAAGAAGGTGGGGATTGAAACTGCAACCAGGACTTTGCCTCTGTATAGGGTGCCCTCTCCGGGTGGGCTAAATCAGCACCCCTGCTGTTTCTGTTTCAAGGGCAACTGTGTCCACCATGGTACATCTTTAACATACAAAGAATCTTGATTACATATTTTAGCTGCAACCATTGTAAGTGTCATGGGCAACAAAAAGAGATCAACAATTTGCCCACCCTTTAAAATCAATGACTGAAAGGGAACCACTCTGAACACAAACTTAAATAATTTCTGTGTATGAAGATGATTACAGTTTATAACACTTCTGCATGGGCTTCATATTGGAGGTTGCCGCTTGATTTATACACGTTATGCGGCCACCTATTCAGCTACCTCCCCCTCAGTAAGCCACTGGGCATATCAGCTGGTGTATTAAAAACATGCTCAGATGAAGGCCACAGCCAAACAACATCACCACACTGAGCTGATCTTCAGTTTTAATCTCTCAAATGAAATCATTGGGGAGAAAATTTGCTTTTATTAAAAAGATGGCCTGAAGGGAATTCCACACACAGAACAGATCAAGTGAATTATTCCTTTAATGGAAATCTCTGTATCAGAGAAGACCTAAATCAGGTCACTTTATTTTTCAGCACTCTCTGTGACATCAGTGAAGCAGACACGTTCGCTGTATCTTTGAAGTGCATCTAATGACTCAGTTTCACAAACTACTCCTGAGTGTGTGGACCATCAGATAATAGAGGAAGTCTTGGAGTCTCCCTGCTGAGACAGGATTCATTGTCATTATCACAATCATCATCGTCATCATCATGAGTGTTCCATCCGGTTTTTCTTCTTTGGATGTTCATAATAGTCTAATTCCTCCATAAACAGATAAAAACTCTAAACCTGTAATGGGCTGTATCTTCCCAGCATGCCTCACTGTGTGTATGAGGTACTAACTGTGTTTTTGCTGCAACAAGAGAACTGAACAGAAAAGTACTTCAGACTCAGGGTGTCTAGTTTTTAGTCTTATCAGTCTTATGAATAAAAATAAGCATGTGTACGCGGTCAGGTGTCAGCCAGGAACGCAACCGGGTCATAATCAGCAGCGGCAGAAAAGCCAAGACAGCTCTGATGTTGCTGGTCTGCAAACATAGTGTACTAGCAATTCTCACCAGTCTGTTTGCTTTGTATCTAAAGGTGGGGAAATGTCTTGTTTAAAGTTGTCAAACTATGTGTCTGTGTCGTTGTTGGCAGCAGTTTTGTATTGATCCTCTTTAAAAAGCGCACGTGGAGACCTGTCACTCAGCCACAGCCCCCAGCTGAGCGTCTCCGCTGTGCGCAACACCTTTAACAGCTGATTCACATCGAAACATGCTTTAAATTAAAACACCTCTCTGATAGCTGAACCAAATATGAGACCACATGATATTTGTTCCACGTGACAGAAAATTAAAAACAAAAAGGCACATTTCAAGTAATTTACTAACAATTAATTAATCGATACTCGATTAATTGTTTACATCCCTACTTGAAAGGTAAGGTGAAAGAGTTCTGCTGAATTGCAGCTTTGTTTCTATGGATATAAAAAACTGCAGAGTTTCATGGAACAACAATATCAGTATCAATTTCATAGCAATATCAAAACCTGTTCAATGATGCAGAGTTACAGAAACCAATTCTATCAATAGATTGTTCAACACTAATCAGATAAATACAAATTGAACTGCAGCCCTGAGTATTTTTTCGGTTAACACTTAAGAAGACTTGCAGAAATGAAAACATTATCAGGGTTTTAGTTCCCTGATTCAAAATGAGGCAGAGGTGGTAACTACCTTGATGTGCGCACGTAGTGTACCGTGCATGCTGGCTCAACCATACAATCTATGTTAACACGGAAATTGCTGTCTCAGTTCTTCATCTTGTTGAAGAATTCTAACACAGCTTCACAGTGCTTTCACACGACTTCAATCAACTTCTTCTATTCCAGTTGTACAACTAAATCAAAAATGTCTTGTTTTGTTGACTTAGCAACAGTTGTCTAATCAAGAAGGGTTACTGATCACGGCACTGCAGCACCCACAGTGCCCACACTGGAGGGGGGATTCATTACAACAGATATAATCGATTAAAAGATTGTCTGAACTGATTCAGAATTTGGAAAAATAAAAAATTCTCAGCACTATTCAATTTGCGATCGGAAAGAACACAGTGATATACTATTAGGTTAAACAAATCGGGAGTGTTGATGTGCTGGTTTGATTGAAAACACTCCTCCTAAGGGTCGCAGGCGCTGAGTCTGTCCATATCTCACAATTATCAACACTTAATCACATAACAGATAGTACTAGAAAGAGCTACACATCTTCATAGAAAGTGCACGTTGCTGGGAACAATGGAGGTCTTAACACAGGGAGACAGTTTAAACTGTTTTCCCTGTAGAAGTGCCCGAAAAAAACAGACTGCATTTAGTCCTCCTTCAAATCCCAGTCCACTAATACACCTCTCATCTCACGTGCTATAATATCCCCAGTATGCTCCCCAGGTAAGAAGGACGTCAGCAGACACCGGGTCTTTGTTGTTATAGAATGGACCGTTAAACTGATGTAAGGTTCGGTGGTCCGGCTCGACCACAGATCCGTGGTTGTGGCAAAATGATCGATTTCACGGAGATCGGATTAAACTTTCGCTTTTACATTCGTTGTAGAGTTTGGGAATGGCCACTTGATTAAGATATGTTCGGGATGGTATTTTGTAAAGTTTGTCCAGCGTCCGAACCATTTTCTGAAATGTTTCTTAAGTTTCACTTTCTGTTTCCCAACTGTGTGTAGTGTATGTGAGAGTTTGTGTCTCCGTCTCCCTCGCGCTCTGATGTTTGTCATTGGCTGGCTTCAGCTGTCAATCAATGGCAAGCATGAAATGAGGTTTGTGGTTGGCTGGCCTCAGCTGTACATGTTAGGGCAAGCATACATGCATGGCAAGCGGGGAAAATATCGTTGATATCGTTGATTTTGGGAAATGAATATCTTGAATGTTCATATCGCGATAACGATACGATAACGATATATCGTTCAGCCCTATACGAAGCTAATCTCTCTAATGGCACACACTGTACGGGGGTTGAATTTTTTTCTAACGTGACGGTTAAGAAGATATTAAGATTTCAAGTTTTTGCCCAAATAAGGACATGACTGACGTGACTCCCGGTCTGGAACACATAGCTGTTGGCTAGGAGGCTCACACTACGTCACACTCTGCTTGGTTCAGTTCCAAATTTCCAAAATGGCTGCTGCCATCGATTTGCTTCAAAACAGCTCTCAGGAACAGATAGGTGACGTCACGGATACTATGTCCATATTTTATATAGTCTATGGTTGCCACCCAACATTAGACAGAAGAAGAAGACGACATTGAACAGTCAATCATGTGAGAGGTAGGCGGGGGCTTAAAGACGTTCGGTGGGGAATGTAAAAACAGCTGAGACGAGGGACAGCGGCACGAAAGAAAACTGAAAACCTACAAGCTCAAAGCAGAGTCGTTAGTCTGACACTGTGTCGACTCTGCTTTAACTATTACCTTAATACACTTCATGAAATCTACTTCCTTGATGTGGATAAAGGAAGAGCAGAGACAACTTCTGCTGTTCATTTCTAACACGTTTAATGTCCACCGCGACCATAGGACAACTGAACACTTTATAATCGTGATACATTCACTGCACTGTGGGAAACAGTATTGCTCTGCCTGTAACCCATAGTAATCTAAAAGGGGAGAGCACAACTCAAAACAATACTCTACAAACCGATACACAGTACATAATTTGATATATATTTGTTGTAAATGGAAATCAAATTATGGAAATAACCTCAATTTGAGAAAAATAAGAATTTACAAAATAAAACAAAAATTTTATCTCTCACAAAAGACCTGCTTCCTGTTAGCATCTTCAGAAATGGTGGATTCAAGAAGTTTATCAGAAAACTAAATCCAGATACAAACTAACAAACTGTCTGGTTTCTTCAACTTTCACTCAGGACCAAAAATCTGTATTTAAATTTAAATGAAATAATGATTTGGCATTTATCGTGATATTTATCGAAATCGACTTATACAAAATATTTTATCGTGATAACATAATTTTCAATATCGACCAGCACTAGTCCCAACTATTTCAAAAATGACGGCTGCTGCTATTAGCTGTTTCCTGTAGCTGGTGGTCCTCTTAAAGTAGCAAGATTTAATCATCTCATCTGTCATAGTCCATACAGGATACACAACAGAATGTTGGCCCTGATAAAGCCAATCAATTCAAACCTATAATACTGTGATGAATGTTTGACTCTGAAGCCCAAAAAAAGAACTGCGCCCTGCAGTGCTTTTATTTGTGTTTGTTTACCCTGTGTACATTTAGACAGGAGGCAGCTGCTGGTTTCACAAACACATTTAATAACAACATCCTTTCATTAGTGAGGTGGGCGTCCAACTGTATACCATCATATCCCTTTATGATGAACACACTTCCACAGGATAAACACAGCACCCACCGTAATTTCTGATATATATACAGCTGGTTACTTCATGGCTTTGACAACACATTTATGATCAAACTCAATCTTTCTAATCACGAAGCAGTCTAAAAAGATGACAATGAACACAGTGGATGGCTGAAGCTGCATTGGTAAACTCCTGCACTTTATCAACATAAGGCTGAACGTGATTTGAGTAGACCTGCTTCATGCTCATCCCATAATTGAAAAGATGCTCCAGGCTTCAGCTCTTCTACATGAATTCACTCACAGCAGGAAGTTTAAAACTGTCACCCTATGCTAAGATCGTTCTATGAGCTCATTAATTCAATTCAGCTCACACAAACACCCCCAATCAAAAGCTGATGTCATCCAGCAGTCCTGTTGCTCATTCCGGTTTGCACCACGGGGTAGCTGTAGTCATAGGCGGATGCTGTAAGTTAGGTGTAAACAAAGACCCAAAGACCATATCAAAGTTGGTGACGTGGAAGATACTGTTTCTGAAGGAACACTTCAGGTAGAAAATCATTACATGGATGATATAAGATTTGAGCTGCAGGCTACAGAACATGGGTGGGCACCTGTATTCTATCTAACAGATGAGACTTATTTGATTATGCGCATTTCTAGTGTAATTATTAACTTCAGAAACATATTTGTAAAGGAAATGTTTAAGTCTTTGTTTTATGTTTCAAGCATCATCATTTACAAAATGCTCTATGTTTTCTTTGAAGCATGGAGTTCCTACTTGACAAGGCGTGTTCCAGAAATGTTCAAATGTGGGATCATGGTCATCCTTGTGTGGAACAGTTCCCGGTGGGAAATCTCTGGGAGCCGTGGAGGTAGTGAAAGATGAGGCATGTGTCCAGCCTGCAGCTCTGCTAATAGCCCACATTGTGCAGCTAGCCAGCAGGCGTGGTGCTCCAAGCCCCCGGCCTTCAAGACGCTGCCTGACTGACCAGCCGCTGCCCAGATGGAGAGGCTTGCTAAGATAGCGCGCGAAATGGCAACCACAATGCAACTATTCTACTGGGCAGTGTGATCACAAGAGGGGAGGGTAAGAAGGGGGTTCTTCTTTCACAGATCTACAGGTGCAAAAAAAAAAAAAGGGGGCAACAGTGTGAAAAATTGTTTGTGACCAGTTTGGGTGGAGGGGCGGGGCAGCCGGCCCTTGTTTTGATTGTACCCTGAGCATCCATCAATAAATAAGCAACAAATGTGAGTCTGGGCTTTGGATAAAGAAAATGCTGGTATTCTGTCAATGTCAGCTGAAAAAATAAATAAACAGACTTATGGTGAAGGTGTATTGATAACCATTTTTTCCCTAACCACACCGATTCCCATGCACAGACTTGGGTATTAATTGAGACATCTGACCTGTTCACTTTGACTGCTAAACATTATATTGGTGGAAAAACACTGGTTGCAGAATTTTTTCTGACATCAATGCTGATGTTTGTTATTTTCAAACAATAACAACTGAAACCAGTGGACTTTCTTTCGGGTTAATTTAGGTAATAAATCGTAATAGTTATGCAAGTAAATAGTAAGTAAGTAAATTTTATTTAGTATAGCACTTTTCATAGAATAAAATCACAAAGTGCTTCACAAGAAAAATATTCAAATTAAAATGAAATAATAAAACAGTAAAAGAAACAGACAATAGCATAAATAAAACATTAGTTTGTACAAGGTGAGTCGAAAGCCTGTTTAAATAAATGTGTTTTTTAAAAGTGACAACAGAGACAGCTGAGGGAATATTTACAGGAAGAGCGTTCCACAATGTTGGTGCCACCACTTCAAACGCACAGTCACCTTTTGTCCTTCGACGAGCTCGAGGGACAACCAGCAAGCCCTGGTCAGAAGACCTGAGTGACCTACTGGTGAGGTAGGGATGGAGCAGGTCGGCGATATATTCATGTGCATAGAATCAACACCTAATGCTCCACTAGGTGGAAGGCCTGTACTGATACTGGAATCATTCAAAAAACTACTTAAATGCACAAAATCATAACCGACTTAATTTATAATGCAGCACATATCAGACACTCTTGGGTAAAGAATTAAAGAAAAATATCCAAAACACTGTTAACAGTTCATTTTTTGGTATTTAACTAATTTAAACCCTTGGACTAGGGATGTACATTTTAAGTATTTTCCGTGATCGATTTTTGGAAATGTTAACGAACAATTATCGATTAATTGATAAAAAAAAACATTATTATTCTTACGTCAAAAACAATGCCAAATTGTTGTTTTCCCCCTAAATTTTATTTTCTACAGCAACAAAATGCATATAACTGACAGGATTGAATACGGGCACACGTTTGACACGCAGAATATCAACGATCAGGCTCATTAAAATATTCTCCGCGGACATAATCTTATAAAGTGAAGGCTCATAATACTAACAGAAAAGTACTTCAGACTCACTGTGTCCAGTTTTCTGTTTACTCGTTCTTATTGAGAAAAATAAACATGTGTATTCGGTCAGGTGTCAGCCAGGAGCGCAACCGGGTCATAATCAGTCCCGCTGGAGAAAAGCCCAGACGGCTCTGATGTTGCTGCTCTGTAAATGTAGTGTACCAGAATTTCCCACCTGTCTGTTGCCTTTGTATCCAAAGGTGGGAAATATCCTGTTTAAAGCTCTCAACCTTTGTGTCCGTGTTGTTGTTGGCAGCAGTTTTGTATTGATCCTCTTTTAAAAAGTGCACGTGGAGACCTGACGCACAGCCGCAGCCGCCAGCTGAGCGTCTCCGCTGTGCGCAACACCTTTAACAGCTGATTCACATGAAACATGCTTTAAACTTAAAACACCTCCCTGATAGATGAGTATAATATGAGACCACATGATGTTTGTTCCACGTGACAGAAAATTGATAACAAAAATGTGTGTTTCGAGTAATTTCTTAAAAATCAATTAATCGATAATCAATTAATTGTGGTCATCCCTACCTTGGACAAATAATTTAACTGGCTCTAATTTCTAACAAAGCCTATACTGGGTGTTCAGTGGTACTAGCACATTTGACTGGGTTTTGTAATGCCAAATAGTATAACCATAACTCAATGGACACCTGGTTGTCACACTGTTTGAGCTTATGGGATCCCCATCCTCAGTGATTAAACACATATATTAACTTTCAGGGAGCTATGCCCCCACCCCCAAAAGCCTTTACTCCAGATTTTTGCAGCCAGTTATTGCTGTTGGACAAGAAGGTCTGACGACTAATCAGTACTCTAATCCCTTGGAGGTAATCACTGAGAAGGGCTCTGTTTAGGCCTTTCTCCACCCAACAGTCACTATGGACTTTGTTCTGTGTACAGGAGCATGGTCATGCTAGTGCTGCATTAGTCCTTCCCTAAAAAAACAGAAGGGCTGGATGTGCCAAATGAGCCAGAACTTCTGCCTCCTGTAGGGCGAAGAAAACCTGTTATCAGAGTTTTGCGTTTTTGAGCCAGAATTAAAAAAATTAACCATCATTAACACGGCCATTATCAATCCTCTATCAAACATTCCAGCAGTCATTATACATTTAAGTGGGATGCTCTGCCTGCATCCACCCAGGCCAGTGCTTGCTCATCAAGTTGACAGATAGTGGAGTATAAGCCACACAGCAAAAGATTCAGGTTTCCACAGCTCCAGAGTCAATGTGCTGATGTTGCTTCCAGAGGCAGTTGTAAAACATTGAACAGATGATGGGCAATTTCTACACCCTACGTGCTTCATCACTGTGAGTTTGCATGGTCTGGTACTTTGTGGTTGATGCTCCTGGAGGTTGAAATAACTTCACAAGTGAAGAGAGAGGTTTACCAGCAAAGGCAGCGATTTACAAACGGACTTGTAGGTGACATCCTTTGGGAGCAGGTTTAAAGTCACTAAGCTCTTCATGACCTCTTCGGAAAGCTAAATGCTGTTATTCTGGGATTTATTCCTAGAGTTGAAAAGACTATATTTGGGATGTCCACTGACTTTGGCCGTATTATCTATCGTAACAAATTTGGAGTCTGATACTGACCCAGGTTTGGACTTTTGTATTCAGTATTTTTGGACATGTTATAAACCAGATTTATCAATTACTTGAGACAATAAACCCCAAATTCATTGAAAATATCCTCAGTTTGTAATCAGTCACAAAACAGTGTGTAATAGCAATAATCTGATTAGAAGTCTGATGAGCTGGAAAGCAGCAGAACTTGTCCGGACAGCCTGGTACTCAAAAAAGAAAAACAAGGATGCCTTCATGGCTTACCAGCTGATCGCTTATGAAACTGAAGTACACCTCATAAATGAACACTGTACTGTTTTATATGACACATATTGGAAGTTCAGAAGAGGAAGTACTGCAGGTGCACTGCAGATGTGCCGACAGTATCACTTTCTACCAACCATTAAAGAAGTAGATGAGTGGCACCGACCGCAGCTTTGCATCTTGCAATGAGTAATGCATAACTTTGATCAAACAAAGTAATACACAATATGATGTTAAGGTTCACGCCCCACCAAGCACATTATTTAAGGCTACAAACACACTAAACCAGGCTGAAAAATGTCATGGAGTAAACGCTGTTGAATGTATTCATGCGGAGTAAAACAGCCTACTGTGCAGAGCATGTCTTGCACCATCTGTGATGTCCTGTTGCTCATGAGTGCCAGTATACTGCTAAGCTCTGCACCAAAGTCACCACAATAAATCCCTCCTCTGTCATTGCACTTGCTGATTAAAGAGACAGTGAACGTTGAAGAGCAGGGGCTGGAGGGGAAAAAACGAACTAAACACGGTCATTGTGTTGAGGTCAGCAGGGCCTTGGACAAGCTTCAAATGTGCAATGAGATGGTCAGTGTGCAGACAGAGGAGCCATTACTTCCCTGCTGAGCACATAAGCCCAGCTCAGGGCTCAAAGTAAGACAGGAACACAGATCAGCTCCTCGTAGCTTTAAGGATCGACCAGACTGCCATATCCACCCCTCTTCATAAGCCATTGCTGAATAAAAGAGAGCTGACATGTAGCTGGGCTAACAGACATGTCCTGTCACCTCAAGTCCTTGTCAAGCTGCACCTCCATTAGACTACTCCAATCTGGCCATCAGTCAGCTGGTGAGAAGGGAGGGAGCTATTGACAAAAAGAAGATAGGAAACGGAGGAGCGTAATGATTTAATCTGCAAGTCTTCTGCCACCTTACGAGATGGGTCTGACCTCACAGATGGAGAGCTGTGCAGTCGGAATACTACTGAGACCACAGCTGAGTCATGCTGTGTTCAGAGGACTGCTATATTAAAAATTGTGTTAAATAGAAATTATTTCAAATTCAGCTCTGGTGTAAAAAAGGGATAATCTGAAAATATCACAGTACAGACCCTCAAAGCTTGATGCTGGACATCCTAGCATACCAGCAGCAGGTTAGCCCTTACAGACGCAGCATATGGATTCTTACATGTTACAGTCTGGTTCAGCCGATTCCTCTGGGGATGATGAATGCCAAGCCCCCACACCCCAACTCAGTCCAGCCAATACTGGGAACAGATTTCCCTGATAGAAAAACCTAAAGCTATCATGCTGCTCCATCAGCACTCTGCATTCACTGTAATGAACCCCACAGTAAAGACAGGTGGGGACCAAATTTAATATTATCAATTAAATCAGATTTCAAACATTCCTATCCAAATTATACACAAAATA
The DNA here is from genome assembly GCF_009762535.1 of Notolabrus celidotus. Classification (NCBI taxonomy): domain Eukaryota; kingdom Metazoa; phylum Chordata; class Actinopteri; order Labriformes; family Labridae; genus Notolabrus; species Notolabrus celidotus. The sequence goes on along the minus strand of NC_048274.1, from coordinate 20,013,004 downwards.
CAATCTCTGCTCAACCTCAAACTGACTGCAGCAATCAGTTAGTTATTAGTCAACAAGATCTGGAGGGATAATATTTGAAAGTTTAAGTAACAACAAGTCAGATAACAAAGCACCGACTAAGAGATAATATGTTAATCAGAAGATTTGTCGCCACAAAACAACCCAGGGGTAAGATTGTAAGTGATAAAGTGTGTTACATCACACAGCAGTATGCACTTCAAACAATATTAGAACACTACACAGACACTACATTGCTTTTGTCAGTCATGCTACTGCTTGCAAAGGTTTGTATTGTACACTTTAACATTTCAGTCAAACAGTTGCCTTGAATTACTGGGTGGGGAACTAAAAACACAAAAGGCATCATGCTGCATTGATTTATTTAATAACAACATTTAATTTGGATGACCTTTGACCCCTTATGGAGGCTGCAAAAGAAAAACAATTTCTATATGGGATAACAAACACCATCACCACATCAGTGTTATTGTTGTCCCCTGAATCATCTGCTGTCATTGTCAACAGGACTAATCTTTATGGCGCTGTTCCTTTAAAACATATATATACACTGTTCCCAAGAATACACACACAATGTAAAAGAAAGTAATTAATGATGGTACAATGTATCATAACGGTATGAGAGGAGAGATACGGATCAGTGTTTCCCAAATGTAAGGGGCTGGACCTCAGAGCGGAGGTGGCTAAAACCACTAACTCCATTATCGGACAGGACCTTCCTTTCATGCTTTTCTTCTTCATTCACGCGGTAGTTTGGCATTTAGATTACCAAAATGCACGAATACTATTCTAGCATTTTTTTTTCAAGCACAGGTTTACCATTTACCCTTTAAGTCTCTCTACACACTGTTCCATGATAATCGGCATCCAAAACTGCGCATCCCAATTTTCCACAATGTTGCATGGAGTTCTAGTTTTACTGACTTGCAGCTATCTGTCTGGGTTTCCCTAAATTAAAGCCCCGTACAGAGTATAGAAAATAGAGTATGAAGTTAATTGGGAAGGACAAAGATCACAAAGCCGATACCGAGGCGAGCAAAAGGGGGGAAAGTGGGAGAGGAAGGTGGGAGACTCGGAGGGTTTGGGCAAAGCCGCAATATCGCCCTGAACAAGATAATTGAGTGACAAAGAAAAACAAATGTCGACTGGCATTTGGCTATTTCTGTTTGTTTCAATGTGAAAATTGGACGGAGGGGTCAAATCTGTATGGAACTACCAGCTTACATCAGTCCGATAATGGATCCATCAACATTACACTAAACGTTAACTAGCCGCTAGCTTAAAGCTAACACTCTTAAACAGGTTAAAATTAGCTCTGTGCAGTGAAACCTGTTTTTTCATAACGTTGTTGTTTAGTCATTTAAAAAAATAATCTGATACATATAGTAAACACTAACCAGATAATGACATCCTCAGTGTGCACTCTCCTGAATCTTCCCAGGCTCAAATGTTGTTGCAGAGGCAACACAACGAGACAGAACAGTGACTGCGCTGTGAACAACTCACCCACAAGATCTCTCTTTACTGTCGACCAGATGTTGCTGCAGATTAGCGATGAAGGCCCATGAGGAGGACTCCTAAGATCAGGGAGCATCCAGGTTTAAACGCGTAACGAGTATCCCAAAACGTGTCTTTCTTGTGACGGTCGTCCGTGCTTGGTGTGTCTGTGTGTGTAATGTTTGCGTGTGCGAGGCCTGCTGCTGCTGCTGGAGCTGGATGAAATGGTCTCCGCTCCGTCTACACAACACGCATGTGCAGACGAAAAGCAAAGCCATGGGGCGAGCGGTCTGTGAGCACAACCGTGTGGCCAACAGGTGAGACTGTCAACTGATGGCTGACTTGTTACTGTGGGAGATTTTACCCTGATCAAGGATATAGTGGTTTTAAAATTCCTTTTTATTTTAACTTTCTTTGTTATTTTTTTTCTCGGTTTCAGTTAAAATTTACTGAGTTTTATAAACATTATTTTAGTTAAATTTGGTTTTCATTTTCATTTTTTTATGTGTACATACATTGACAAAGACAAAAACTTAAAACATCTCCATTATAATTACATTCAATGTTCATTAACACATAATAAAGTTTCAGTAAGTTATCATTTATTTGCAAAGCCCCATTTTTAATTGTATTTAGTTAAAAAAATAATTTTTATGTGCTCAGTATTTCATTCGTTTATATATATAATCAGAAGTTTTACCCTGACCTGTCTACCTGGTATAATTTAAACCATGTATTTTCTGAAGGAACCTTGCTGTCATCTTAGTTCTTTTAATTAAGATCTATTTTTTATATATAATTATTGTTGTTGATTCTACTGTCTTTGAAACATACCACTTAGATTATTTGTTGTTTCTACTACCTAGCCTTGTTGAAAAGGGTGTTCACTTTTGGATTCCCATGCCATGATTGTAAATGTTCATTTTAATGAAAAAACATGAAACTTGGTACATACTATTACATGACTGATACTGATGTTTTACTGCTGTTCTCAGGCCAAGTTGTAATTCATTGAAGATGTTCAGACTGCACCTCCACACAGGTGGTTTTGACTGACAACTCCCTGAAGATAATTTATGAGTGAAGTTGAATGTCCATGTAGTGATCAAAAACAGCTGTGCAGAAGCAGGAGACGAACAAGCACACCCTTTATTTGAAACAGTCATTTGTGGGGTTACAAATCACAGATAAGATAGGAACCATAAACTGTAGAATTACCTAAACATGTTTGACCAATCACCATAAACACCAGGGTGGGAGATATTGCCACTATTTTGAGTTATTCTTAAGCGTTCTTTCTTTGGTTTTCATTGGTACAAATGTATTAGAACAAGTACATTAAAGTTGTGATTGAGAACTAAATGACGACTTCACTCTATTATTATTAGTAATTTAATATCCAAGTGAGCCTACTCAGTAGGCAACATTTAAATGGAACTGCAAGAATAATACCTGAGGTTTATGTTAGTGGTTAGATCTGTACTGTTCACATGTTAAAGTAAGAAAATAACAGGAAGTACCACTTCAGAGTAAATAACCATCATCTGTGTGTCTTCAAAACTCAACTGCATTTAGGCTTTTTCAAGTTTTACACCAACACTAAAAGCAAATCAGGGCACCTGTACTGAAACAAGACACCCAAATTAGCTGCTGTGCATCATCGATCCATCCAGCCATTGCCTTTGCCGCATATTCTGTTCAGGGTCCCAAGAGGCTGGAGCCTATCCCAGCTGTCATTGGACGAGAGGCGGAGTACACCCTGGACAGGTTGAAGACATGCATCTGCACATCTTAGTTACTCTATCTTCCCACGATAACAAGCAACCTGTTTCCCATGAAGAGTGCATCAGATGATCAGCGCTCGTATTCCCAGAGTGGAAAAAGCCCAAAACAAACATAGAGATAGACTTAACTTACCTCATTAGTGTGATAAAAGGCAGTATGGCACATTGTGGTTTTACTTATGACTAAGTAAGTCTTTTCTAGATCACCTCAAAGTAAACACAGTGGAGTACAGAGTTCAACTTTTTCCCTCTGAAATGTGGATTTTAAGTTTATAGACGATTAACTGGAGATACTGAGTGCGAGTGTCTGTCCCCTAAATGATGCAGATAGTTTTCTCAAAAATCATGACCCAGTTTGTGCAGCCAGCGTTTTTTTTCAATATTTTTTTATTCAATTTGCATGTGAAAAAAAAAGCATCCATTTTCGTCATAGCACCATGATTTGTCTTAGGATTCAGACTGAGTCTTTTTCTAACTGAAATGTATTTACAGGTTCCCCTGGTGCTGAGCTGCTCTCCCTAAATGTGCAGTTAAAACATGTTGTTGACCAGGGTTCTCATAATATTTTAATCTTAAAAAGGTTTACAGTATGTGTTTTGCACTCAGTGGCTATGCCATCAAAAACCAAGCATGTCGCAAATGAATATCAAAACCATGATTACAACATTTTTACACTTCCAGCTGTGCTACTGCAAGACTAAACACCTCTTAGCAATGAATTCAGCTTTTTGAGGGTTTCTCCCCTTTCCTCCTTATCTGGGTTAGTCTCAAGATAAATCTTTTACCAAATCAATCAGAAAAAGAACTTTTCTTCTTTGATAGTATATCTCCTGTAGTAGAGAAGAGAAGGTGTAGTAGTTTTGAGAAAGCACGAGAGGCTGCAGTGTTTTGAGCTGCCAGTGTGTCCCTGTGTGGAGCCTCTGAGGCACATCTTAAATATTTAATTTACATTTATATTCAGATTTCCTTTTCAGAACTTTGTTGAAGCACCAAGACCTATAACTTCATCTATTTTGCCTCCAGCTTTTCAAACCTGGATCTTGGCCATTTTCTGGTTTGTGCAAAATTGTGAGAGATAAAAAAGCTACAACTCTCAGGTTTTGGGGTCGTTCAGAGGATGCTCTCAATGAAGTGCATCAAAGGATTCACTGACTAGAAAGCATAGAAATGACTTCAGTAAGAACCTTTTATCTTTTATTCAAAATTCACGGGCAGTTGTTTCAACTCCGGTTTTTACTTCAGTTGCTGATGAAAGGTAATAACAGGTCAATGCACTGAACCGAAGAGCAGAAGTTGGCTGGAGTGGTCTTTTCATAAGATTTGGCTGAGACTGATGTGTCAGAAATGGAAAAGGTTTAATTATTAGGTTTCACAACACCTTCCTGGCTGTAATCTCGGGAGATTAACCTGGTCTAAGATGTTCTTGGTCCTTGGAATGTGTGCTTGGAATTCCTGTCAAATGCACAACACTTCAAAAATCCCAAAAAATAATCCCCCAGGGAGTCTGCCACCACTTTAAATTTTCAGTGTCAGTGGTTATAAACTCAAAGGACCCAACAGTGCAGAATATTATTTTCCTCATTTTTCATTCATTATTCCTGAGATGTATTCCAAAAAATAAATACAATATATATCCTATGTATCATTACCTTTCTACAAAAGCATGCTACAACAAATACAAGTCAAACTGCACCCTTTTGACAATGTAAAAAATGCTGGAACTGAAAGACAATGAGCCTAGTCACCTGTGGCCCAGATGAGGGGTAGATCTGGGTTAGCAGACAGCTTCAGTCTGAGCTCTGCTACGGGGTCACAGGGTCAGGATAAGACCCTGCGTGTAATCTGAAGGAGGAAACAGGAAGTGTGTCTCTGCTGCTCTGGCTGGTCAGACGGTATAGATAGACTCACAGTGGTCAGCATTTTATAAACATATTCACCTCGTAACACGGAGCCCTTATCAAAACACACCAAAGAACAGGAAACCTTTCCCTCTTAAAAACAAGAGGTGTCGCACGCAACATGCAGCAGCCCTTGGAGTTTCCAGCGGATATGAAAATTCCCTTACCATGTGCTTTCAGACGTGTTGTGAAGCCGTACAGCTTAAACTTTGTAACTTAGATTATATTGGTCAGGTGTTAGCTTTTCAGCCACATACACAAAGTACCCCTACCTATTGTGGTAAGGTAGTTACCAGAAAATTAGTTTCCATTTGTAACTGAGTGCTGTAACAGAGGGTGAGATTTTAACCTTGATGGAGGGGTATAACAAATTTACATCCAAAAGGTGAATGGTAGCTGATTCCGATTTCCTGGAAAAACCATTTTAGGGATGCCAATGTCACAGAGGTAGACCCTGCTCTCCGTGTCAGCTAAGGGAAGAGGAAGGCCCAAAGAGAGAGTCCACTTTGCCTCAATACTCTGACACTGCTCACTGACCGCTGGATCGATGCTCAGGACTGGAGCCTTGTTACTGTTGGCCCAGTCTGCTGCTGTTTGGTACCAGGACTGCTCCTTCAGCAGTCGGTTCACATGGCAGTCCAAGCAGTTGATGAGTAGATCCACAGGGCTTGCTGGTAGGTCTGGGATAGAGGAACAAGAAGGGTTCACAGTCAGTACAATGATTGCTTCAGAGCTTTCTAACAAAATGATGACAGAAAAAAAATTGTTCGGAGATGATTTCTTGAGCAAAGGAAACCAGAAGACATTTTTAAAACATGTGTACTCACATGACTTCAAGATGTTATGAATAATAACCAAAAATGGGAAATAATTCATGCTTTAAATTCTCTTGCTCCACTAGAGGGCAACATTTATCTTAACTGCTCTGTTCCAACTCAACAACAAAAACTGATCCCAGAACACACCAAGTCATGTTTGCATTCAGCAGTATCACTTCAGATACAGATCAGTACACAAACATCCTCCTCTCTATCAATGTCACTGAATCCTGAGTTACAGAGATTTGAATATCTAGTTCTTTTTAGAGTGTTCTACCTTTGACACTGGCCACCTGCTTGCCGCTTGTCCTGCTGAACAGGTTAACCTCACTGGTGACCGATTCCTGCATCTTGAGAAAGTTAGGCAGGAACAGGATGACCTCCACTTCATGGTTGGCCAAGTGTCGAGCACAGCTGATGCCCTGAGCTCCCTGGATGTGCGGCCCACACAGAATGACCACAGTTGGCCTCTGGTGGACGTTTTTTGGAGTGAGCCTGGGGAAATTTAAGAGATCACGAAGTTATAACACAATCAATGACAGCGTAATGTCACCAAACAAACATGATTTAAATCCTTAGTGTCATCAGATGATGCTTTTGACTGGCTGATCTCTCAGCAGTATCAAGCCTCTATCAGAAGACACAACTGTTCAAGTGAATGAGGGAACCCTCTATGCTGTGTATGCAGCGTCCAGTTCTACTGTGAATTACTTCTGTTAACATTTACACAACAAAACTAGATCCATTCCTGTGTGCTCAAATTATTTTTTAGTCTTAAAGCTCGTTGAAATAAGACTTCCTTACTCCTGATAATTAATGATGGAAAACAAGTCCCATATTTGAGTCTGCTGTAAAGGTTTCTGCATTTAAAAACAATAATGTTTATTTGGTTAAACAAATACAGAAGCTGAAGGATAGGCCTACTTACATTTGGGATTTTTTTATTTACGTCTTTTCTGATTATTTGTTTATTTAATCATATTTCAACATAACATTATTTATGTTTTTCACAAAAGGATGTTTTTGTTCTGCTGTGTAAGTACTGAGAAACGCTTCTGACTGAGTGTTCTATTGTAGGGAAGCTAGATAAGTTCTAGAAGCTCGGTTCAATTACAGGTTATTCTGAACCTGAATGACTTTTACAATGTTCAATAAAGTTTTTATAATGAAGATCAACTTGGGTCCTTGGTCAGGGTGGGGGAAATAATAAGAGCAAAATAGACCAAGTTAGAACAGTTAATTATAAAAACAAAAAAGTTGTTGGGCTGTCGACTAAATTATTATTTTGAAATTCAGAATCAGTATCAGCCCTGATTTTTTTAATCATCTTCTTTAATAATTATTTGATCAAAGGATACTTCATCCCAACAGGTTTCCTTAATGAGCATCATACACAGGGAAGATTAAGAAAATAAGACCATCTCTTAGCAGCTAGATGTTCCTGTGAAAACAGCTGTAGAGATAACAAAAAAAATCTCCTGAGTCTTTGAATCCATCACTTACTTTAACAAACGATTTTACGATTATTGGTTTTATTAAAAAACAAACATAGTTAAAAACAGATCAAATAAAGTAATCTGTTAAATTAACCTGTTACAACTGCTCAGAAATAATTGATAAACAGATACATAGTATATAAACACTTCAAGTATAATAATAAAGAAAAAAATATATATTTTTTTTAAATCTATAAATGGAAAATATCCATCTGTTTCAGATTGAAACATGCTGCAATTAAAAACAGCAATCTAATCTGATATGTAACCGGCTGCAGAAGCCCTGATGCATTGTGGCAACCTTGACTGAATCTAATAAGAACAGCTGATGCGTTCGTTATTTGTATTTTAAGTTGCAGCTCTTTTAGATACAGCATTTGTCAGTGAATGTCTAAAATCTACATGCTTCATTCTGATATTAGAGACTAAGCACACTGATGATGCATAAGGTTCATGCCCTCTTTACTCTGTTCAGGATTTTGTTCATAAGCCCCCTTTTTACTTGCCCCATTATTTATCAATTACTGCACATTTTAGCAGCATTGTAGTGTCTTTGATCCTGGTATCAAAATACAACATAAAACCTGATCTGAGCTCACAGTGGCTCCAGTGTTAACATGAGACATGCAAGTATTACCGTGCTAAAGGGATAAAAGAATCAGAGACAATACATGTGTTTGTTATACGAGCCTGTGCGCTCATGCTCTTTGATCTTAAATAAGCCTTCACCGCTCTTAAAGGTGCAGGTAAACAGATCCAAACACCACTACTTCAGTCTACATTACCCCTTACATAGTAATGTTACAGGTTGTTGACCTACATGGTCACCGTTCAGTTTCCCCTCTGAGCAGGGTCAAGGTTAACACACGCTCACTCGTTTAGAAACATGGTAGTAAAGATGATCGCCATGGAAACCAGAAAACATGACATGAAAACAGAGAGCTGCACAGACCAGCTACAATGATTGTATAACTGCTCAGGTATGGATGTTTGGCACCTTGTTGCACATTCTTCTTATAATTAAACAGATGACACTGGCTCTGTCTACACTGAACTGTAAATCAGATGTGTACGCTGGGAACAGATTCACTATGTTCTTTGACTTGAACTACCCACAAAGTCAGCCATATAAGTGGTCAGTGAGGAAGACCCTGACACAATACATTTTATTAGTCACTATCTGGACTTTCTTTAAGCTGCATCATTGTACCCAGAGCGATGCAGGAGTCCTGGCATGGCAGACTGTATACTTAAAAAACTGGTTCTCTAAATTAACCTTCTTTAATATTCACTCACACCGTGACCCAAACTACCTGCAGAGGTCTCCTCCTCCCGAATACAAAATGAGCCTGTGACTATAACAAGTAACAATGCTGAAGTAGATGTTGCTCACTTAATCCCACAAGTTAACCAAAGTCCTTCATAGAGTTAAACGGAAGAGTGTTAAAGACAGTGGAATCACTTTACAAGGTTGTGCGCGAGATGCAAATGTACTCGTCCTTAACGATATTGATACCATTATGGATCTGCTGATACTTTCCTGTTATTTGGAGGAAATACTAGATGACAGTACACTTTTAACAGAACTAGTGACATATGACATGTCATACTATTTACCTTTGCTTAGGAGAATTTTACTGACCCAATCTTTAACACCTCATAATGCAACAGGGACTTGCAGCAAAGTTTGGTTGCATTCAACTTACCACCAGCATTTTTATTGTGTTGTTTAAAACCAAGCGGCAACCTCAGGTCTAAAAATATGAGTCCAATGCCGAAGTGCTAAAACTGCAGCTCATCGAGGATCCGCTTGAGGCTGGCTCCGGAAGTACCGGAAACCACAATACACACCAATTCAAAAAAGACGATCTTTACAGCAGAAATAAACATATTTACAGCCTGGTACAAAAGACCAGTGTAGTCTGGATAGCTCATTTCTTGAATTTTTAAACGCTGCAATTTCGAAGATAAAGAGATTACGTATCTTCCAATGAGAGGCACAGCTGTCTTGATTGGCAGGCGGGAATACTGTAGCTGAGGTTAAAAGCCCACCTCTTTACATCACAATCGCTCGACAGCAGCAATATGGCTGCTGCCGACGATTGGCCTCAAAACAGCGCTTCAGAAACAGATGGGTGAAGTCACGGATACTATATCCATATTTTATACAGTCGTTTAAAACCTGTTGGCTGGCAATTCAACTTTATTAAAAAACTTAAATAGACAGTGGATGTATATGTGTGCACCTTTAATTGCACACAAATGCAACTCAACTTGAGCTTTAATGTACATTACATGATACACAAAACTTGATAGCAGAATCAATAAGCTCAAACGTTATTAATTTTTGAGTTTTGAAAAATGCCAAACCGGGTCCTTAATAGAACTAGGTTTTGATCCCCATCCCAAGTGGACAGCAGATGTGCTAAGATATATGAGACCCCTGTTTGATGGTATACTTGTTGCATTGAACTGGAAAAGTAAAATATAGTTCAATTTGGTAAAACCTTAAGCTGCTCCACTACACTGCAGCTCAATGCGGTATCCTTACCTGTTTGGTCCTCCCAGCAGAGTTAGAGCCATCTGACAGGAACAAATACCAATCATCTCCAGCCTGCGCTCCAGACTCAGGCCCTGACGCTCTGCAGCTGCCAGTAGACGCTTATGAAGCTCATAGGGAATGCTGGGAACCACCAAGCCTGAATCTGCAGAGAGAAAGTATGAGGTCAGAGATAGATAGCATGGTATTGGTTTTGCATATTTAGTTATATCTGACTAAACACAACTAGAGCATGACAGAGGAGTTTATTGGTAAATAACAACGTCATCCCGTTCCAGCAAGCATCTGCCTGGATCAAGTGTCCTTGGGCAAGATGCGATGCACAAAAATGTCTTTCCAAGCACGAACTCAATAGCATTCTTCTATCCAATCTGAAAATTCAAAATCTCCCTCTCTTGCGCAGAAAGAGACAGAGCAGCATGCAACAAACTGAGAGAAACGGGAGGAAATTTAGACTCTGGATATTTTGTTCAAATGTATCTGCTGGGAAAAAAGCAGAGGAACATTCATATTCATATTTCACTCGTAGTCATCTGCCCCTGATTGTAATATTGCTGAATCAGACCTGAACTGTGATACAGATTTATAAATAGGAGACTCTTTTTAGCAGTTTATCTCCATCAGTGAACCTTAAAAAACAACAGCAGAAGAGTGAGTAGGACCCAGAAACCTGACCTCTGAGATAACAACAAACATCAGTCTATAGGTTGTCAGGGGGAGATGGGCATGTGTAAGCAACACAGATTATCATGCTAGAAGCCAAGTCCCGAGGGGAAAGTCCTGCCTCCTCCTCCTCCTCATGACCTGATGTTGTTCCCATCACGGAAGACTCACTGCTTCCTCTCCTGTTTGTCACTGCTGTCTGCGGCAACAAAGGGAAGATTGGCAGCCTTTACAAAACATGACAAACGTGAGGCAGACTGAGTGAGACGCCTTTTCCCTGCGGGCCCGAAGTTCACACGCACCATTGCATGCTCTCTGACCAATCCCCAACCACGCAGCTCTGGGACAAGGCTGCACTGAGCTGGACCCCCCACATTGGCTGCTGTCTCAGTCAAAACATACAGCAGGTTGGCGTGACAAAAATGGGGACAAACATCATATACATATGAACACCTGCAACCTGTATCCCAACAGCTCGTGGTGACAGATTAGAGAGAGCTAAACATGAGGGAGGCATGGAGGCAATGGATAAACAGTCCATTTAATTCACTTCTTTCAAAGAAATTCTTGATGGCTATTAAGAAAACAAAGTCACTTCTTAAATACTAAGAAAAGTTTTTGAAACTCAGAGCACCAAGAGCTGTGTCAAGGTTTTACAGCTACCACAAAAAAAGAAATGAAAACACAGAAATCAACCTTTTTTGTTAGTGCCAAAGACATAGTGTCTGTGCTGACAAAGCGGCAACCTCCGGTCTACAAATATGAGTCCAATGCGGAAGTGCTAAAAACTGCAGTTCATCAAGGATCCGCTTGAGGCTGGCTTCAGAAGTACCAGAAAACACATACACACCAATTCAATTCAGAAATTCAGAAAAGCCGATCTTTACAGCAGAAATAAACATGTTTACAGCCTGGTACAAAAGACTTCTTTGTGCGACCAGTCTGTTTGTGCCTTTTTTTGATAGTCTTGATATCCAAGATTTTCATGTGCAGCTTTTGTTTAGTCAGGACTCTGTTGTAATCGCAGTCTACACTCTTTAATAATGAACACAATCAAGTCTGTGGGTTTTGGTCGAGATGGCGGGTGGGTCTCTTTTCTTTTCTCTCAGTTAATGTAAATTTTAAAGAGATTTGTTGCCACAGCTGTGTGATTTGTGACTGTATTGAAAAGATGAAAAGCAAACATTTATATTTTTTGCATTACCCTTTTTCCTTGAGCCTCTGAAGAGTGTAGTCTGGATAGCTCATTTCCTGATCGGCACACACTGTATGTGGGGTGAATTTTTTTCTAAGGCTGCAATTTCGAAGATATAGAGATTACGAGTCTTCCAATGAGAGGCACAGCTGACCGCGGGAACACCGTAGCTGTTGGCGAGGAGGCTTAAAGCCCGCCTCTTTACGTCGAAATCGCTCAACAGCAGTAATATGGATGCCGCCGCTGATTGGCCTCAAAACAGCGCTTCAGAAACAGATGGTTGACGTCACGGATACTACGTCCATATTTTATACAGTCTATGGTGCTGACATAGGAGCAATGCTGTCACCATCACAATAACATATTCATTTCGGAGCTAATCTTGTTGAACAGACAAACACCGTATCTTTTCTTACACTTGGCCATAAAAGGGTTGTCATGCACACCAAGAAGAAGGTGTCAGAAAAACAAGCTTTTTGTAACTATCCCTCTGTGGATCACCTAACCCATCATTGGTCAACCATGGAAAACTTGTTATCCCGGAAGAATCAAAGAAGCGCTAAGATGATTGGCCATTGAAACCATTGATAGATGAAGTAAATCATATGATCTATTCTAATTTGGGGCTTACATGGTGGATACATTGTAGTGCAGAGTTTACATGAGTACTCAGTCATCCCTCCAAAGTCCAAAGACATGTGCGTTAGGTTAAACTGCCCATATGTGTTAAAGCATGGTTGAATGATGAATGGTTGTCTGTCTCTGTAAGTTGGCACTGTGATTGACTTGCATCCTGTCCTGTCATTAAATAAGAGGTGGGATCAGTGCTGACCCCCTCCTAACCCTCAATGGCTAAGGGGGACTGATTATGGATGGATGAACATTCTAATGTTCGAATGATCTAATGATAAAGCTAGAGCCTGGATAACACTGGGCTCTCAAGAGTGGATCAGACAGAGGATTTATAAAATGTTTGGTAAAACATTGTTCAGTCTGTTCTGACCTTTTCATAGTTTGTCAGTGTTTTCTTGCAAACATGTAGTATGTAATCTGTGCTGCATTTTTTGTAACTAACCAGCCATAATATCTATACCAGTGCTAATATATTTGCAATGAACTAATACTTCTAATATTAATACTAAACATTTGTGCCTGGTTGATGTATCAGTCAAAGGAAACTGGGTAATTTCAGTGTGTTGCATTGACCCAGTTTTGCACTGCACTGCTGTCATGTGTCATTTTTATAACAACTAATGTGGTGTACCATAAGAGGCCAACCAGGCAGCACACGGGAGTGTGGCTAAAATGATGCAGAACTATGTTTGGATATTTGTTTAAAAATGTCTGGTATGAGCTGACCCCATGTTGATTGGACGCCTTTAATAAGTGTCATAGCTCCACTCATTACCACTATATCAAACTTATTTTTTAATAGTCTATTCCTCTGAGAAATAAATGCTTAAATCATTTTATCTCTGTGTCACTTTTCATGTCACACCCTATAACCTTGTCAGGATTGTTCTCTTGTGTGTGCCTTTTCAATTGCTGTATTACAGAAGCACAATTCAACCTTTTATCACTGTACAAACTGAAGTGTGTTGAAACCTTTAAAGAGCCTGTGCTAATCCCTGGCTGTCTATTGCCAGTGGCACATTAGAGGGGTAATGAAAGTCAAGCTGGGGGAACTGCACGGCTCAGGATCCCTTTGATAAATAAAGCTGCTGGGAGGCAGCTAAGTCTTTAATGGCCTCCTACAGATCTCTGGACTAGTAGCCGAGCACTTGGTGGCCTCCATGGTGTACACAGATTCACACCGATACACTTGTGCATGCTAGCACACACATCTCATTCTACAGTGAGCTCTCAACAGGCTCAAGTACACTCACAACTTTGCACCCTTGCATGCAAGACAGAGACACACACCCTCATACACAACATAATTACATAGAAACACTGACACTCGCGCCATGCCTGAATGAAAATCTCTTATCTTTGGGTTTGTCCTGCTCCCCTCCCACTATTCTTTATTGATACCGCACAGAGACTACTAATATGTTTCAGCAGGGAGCTGAAATCTGGAACATACCGATCCTCACGTGAGTGATAAGCGCAGTAAAGTCAACTGCCTCTTGTCATGCAAACTGCAGCCTTGAGTGCCAAGCTCAAGGGAAGTGCGAGTTGCACCAGTATGCACTAATTGCTTTTCAACCACCCCACCAGGTGCACGTCTTAATAACTCTCTTGCTTAATTTGCGGGTACCATAACAACCCCTCCCAGTATACACACACACCATCTCATCCTTCATAACACTCTCACACACATGCATTGATTTTTGCACACACAAAAACACGTCACGCACACACCCACTTTCAATGTGGTGTGAAAAAAAAAATCAGCAGGCAACTGGCAAAACCGGGTAGCCATGAGTGTGCAGCAGCGCTAAAATAAACTGAGCTGGAAGCAATCCTTCAAGCATGACAAGGGAACTGACGGGACTGAAAGCAATACACGCTGGCTGGATGCGGGCCATGTGTGACTAAGACTTGAGCTGGGATAGGGAGGGTTAGACGAGGCTGCTGCTCTGTTCCTTTCTGCAGCGCTTTAAGAGGTGAACTATGTTGACCTCCAGACAGGCAGAAAGATGGGAGCAATGGTTCACAGGTGCTCAGATAGTGTAAAGAGTAAACCTTTAAATATCATTTTTATTAATTTGGCACCTATGCAAGTGGTTTTAGCACTGCTTTAAAAAAATTAGTAGCACCATGAAACAAATGTGTAAATTTCACTTATATGTGTAACCCCCCTAAATTTGTCCGCAGTGAGGATGACTACTTTCTGTTTCGCAAACACTTTTTAAAAAGGCTGAGAACCATAAACTTTTGACAGGTGCACTGAATTAATAACTCTTTACTGCAAAGAAGCAATCATTTTTTCAAAAGCATGTGCAACATGTCAATATTAAGATCTGGCTTTTATTTAAATGAAAAGAGGGGAGATCTAGATATTTTTTCAGTTAATTATTACATCAATCTGCATAAATGAATATGATAAATACATCTCTATGGATTGAAATGGCAGATATTTCAATTGCATCACTTCTCTGTGTGCACTGTGAGTCTCTCATCCTCCAGTACCTGCTTGCTTCACCTGACAGTCTGCAGTTTAAAGAAAAGATCACACCATGCGTGTTTCACACCCGTGATGCTCAAATGCAAAGACTGGTTGAAATATTGTGTGATGACAGATCTGTCAAAGTTTTTATTTTTCAAAATTAGCCAAAATCAACAGACAAGCGAAATAACAGCCATCTTGGTTGCAGTTTGTGTTGCAGCCTGGCATGCTGCACTGAAGTTTCACTGCACAGCTGGAGTCAATCACTGCACAGGAAAGAAAGACAATAGCAGAACTAAACTTACACAGACTGCAACCTCTACAATAAACAATAGTCCATAGAAACAAGCCTGTCTGACTGCTTTGACGCTACGTTATGGCAACCTGAACATACAGCTCGGCACTTTATTTTTCTTTCTCTGTTCTCATGTTGTTGATTTATCTGTTTACTGGCAAAGTTTCCAGGTCAAGAGCACTGTGGTTTGTTCCTGCTTCAGAGGTGCTGTTTATGTAAGGCTGTACGGCGGCACGCTAATTACAGAGTGCAGAGGATGAGGATTATGATGACAGCCCTGGGAAGCAGATCTGACTGCACAGTAAGAAAAGGAGGCTCTGTTTGGGAGCTGTCTGCTGGATGGTAGGCAGCTCCTCCTGCTGAGCTGTGCTGTGTCATCGCAATCAGATACAGCCTGGGATAAAAGTCCTAGAAATACCTTCACAACTACAACCACTCTGTCATATATACGGCCTGAGGAATGAAAAGCTCAACCTTTATCCTTTTTTCTGCTAGTCCTGGTCCTCTAAATCCTCATGACCAGGGAGATACAGTACACAAGACCTTGAACGCACTTTTTGAGAAGAACTACGTTGTCCAAGCTTGCTTCTGATATCACATCACCCCTTTAAATGACTTTATAATGTGACCAGGAAAGGGGGAAGGAGGACCCCAGTGCTTCTGCTAAACCCCACGGCCATATAATACCATACCAGAACCCTCTCTCTACTCAGACTCACACCTTGGACTTTAGGGCCTGTGTTGGCATGCTGCTTACTTATCTTGTGTCTATATTAACCAGTTATGTAACACTGTGGTTTCTGAAGTGTAATGAGCTGTGAGAAAGAACGTGGTCATCATCTCTGTGTGCATACAGAGTGGAGTGCGGGGAGTGCGGGGAGTCAAAAGTCCCCGCTATGATAAATAGTAACAGGAGGATACGATTCCAGTCAGTCTGACCCGAAGTGACCTCACTCTGACCAACGGGACAGATAGGCGTCATGTCCACTGTGACCTGTGACAACACGTGTTGTTTTTGATTTTACTCAGTAGAAAGAGACACTGCAGCACATTCCTCAGTGACAGATTTAAAGTGGTGTGCTTAAGATCAAGTGTCTAAAAGTTGTCATTTTTTAAGTTGATGTGAAACTGTAAATGTGAGTTTACAAAAAAAGAGTGTTATTAGATAACCACATGGTAGTTCAGGTCAAAGTTTTAACACAGTGGAATGAAATACTCCTTCCAAAACAAACACTGTGTTCAAAACGCCAGCACACTCGCTGATAAAGTATCCCAACGAGGGACTCTATTTTATCTACAGTGTGTACAATGTCAACTATCTCATGTGAAATGAGATTATAGTGAGTGTGAGCAGAACTCTTGGAATGCACAGGAAAGCGTGGCATGTGTGAATAAGGTGGGCCCTTAGAACCTTGGACCTGATTTGCACAAAAGGACTATTTATTTTCCATTTCTCAAATCACATGCACGCAATCTAATATGATGAAAGTTTTGCAGACATGCACATTTTTCTGTCTTATATAGTGAGTGATCTGGCCTTGAGCCAGAAACAGCAGGTTGTTTTTATTTCTTTTCATAAACTGTTTCCATCTTCTAAAATGTGAGAACTTTGGGGTTTTTATGTATTGTATATGTCTGTAAATGACAAGGCTGGAAAAAAGCAATATGTACGCTGAGGATGCATATGTTTTCATCTTCTTTTTTCAATATTCACAAATCCCATGATGTTTGTTGGCCAAACAAAGAAGTCTGACTTCTCCTTCTCTTTCTTTAACACTCAACCCCAACCTCATTGGTCCTTAAATAGAAGGACCAGAGAATAAATAGTTTTAATCCAAAAATTATCACTAAGATAGGCATGTTTTTAGCAAATATTACTCAAACCAGAGTATTCATTGGGGACTATTTTATCAGTCATTTTGGTAACAAAGTACATTTTGTGTGAGATTGATGCAACAAAAACTACAATGGTTTGGATGGCAAATGTTAGAACAGGGCCCCTAGTGTCTTGGTGTGCCTCAACGTGTTTTTAATAACTTCTGGACCACGTTTGGGGTTTGTGACACAAACATTAAATATATTGAATTTAAACAACTCAGTGGCAACTCAGTGGGAACAGTTAAATGTTGGTTTTGGCCCTTCTGTGATGATCGTGAATAAAAGCAAAATATAAAATTTCACTTCAGCTATTGTTCCAGTAAAATGGGTATTTGAGCCAGAAGCTAGATTACTAATCAAAAGGTGATTCAATGACTGGTTTTGGTGAAAAACAGCCTCAATATTGAACACCTTGTTCAATCTAGAGATGCACCAGAAGTAGTTTCCCAAAAAATCTCTGGATCCAAAACGTAGGTGTACGCACCTGTGTGAGTGTGAGTGTGAGTGTGAGTGTGTGTGTGTGTGTGTGTGTGTGTGTGTGTGTGTGTGTGTGTGTGTGTGTGTGTGTGTGTGTCCATCCGTCTCTCTGTGTCATTGTATGCACATGCATTTCACTCTCACCTGTGCAGTACTCTTTGCCCCCGTGCTGCGGCACTGATATCTGCCGGTATGCAATGGGTTTCCCCTGCAGAATATTCTCATCATGGCGGTAGGTTCTGGGTTTTTGTTCATCCTGCCTGCTGTGCTGCTGTGATCTGTTTGTATGGCTGTTGGTTCCATCGATCTGAGAGAAGACAGCAGCTTTGTCAAACAGAGCCAGGTTTCCCTCAAAGTCGAAGTCAGTGTCCAGGTCCTCATCAGTCCCATCTCCAAAGCACTCGTCATCCCTTTGTCTCATGAACCCTCCACCGCCTCCATTTTTCACATTGGTTTTCTTTTGTGTAGCCTGAGTCCCTCCTCTGCTGTTGGATGAGCCTACAGGGGCTGAAGAGCAGAGATATTTAGATGTTATCAACATGAACAAGGAGGCTATTTTATTATTACTTTCAGAATAACTGTGCACTAAACGCACACAGACACTGAATTCTGAAGTAATTTCTGAAGTAAAGATAAGTGGAGGCTGGGTGAAAAAATAGTTTGACAATTGCAGAATAATGATTCCTCAACAGAAAATGTAAGATAATTTGAGGGTTTCATTGTCTGAAGTATGTAATATAAGTTAAATATATGTTCAAAAGGGATCAGGCTGGTAAATACTGGCTGACAGTGACTTTAAGGCACTCAGGTGGCAGTGCATTTAAAACAGGCATGGCTCTCTAGTGGAAATCTCTGCATGGACTCAAAATCACTTCCAAAAACCATTGTCTGTGAATACAGTTTGTACCTACATCCGCAAATGCAGGATAAAATCTAAAATCATTGAAACTGCATCCTCCGCTCTAAAGAACTGAGGGACCACCCAGCCTGGTGCCAGTGTAATTCAAAAGCCAGCATCAGGGAAGGTGTGGGGATGCATAAGTGCCCATGCCATGGATGACATACACATCTGGGAAGGCACAATAAATGATGAACAATATATGCAGGTTTTGGAGCAACATATGCTGCCATCCAGACAATGCCATTTTCAGGGGAGACCCTGCATATTTCAGCAGGACAATGCCAAACCACATGCTGCACTAGGCATAATATCAATCTGACAATATGTCATTGTCCTAACCTGATACTATTATCGATACGCCAACGCCTGTGCTAAGTATTGATAATTTAATTGGAAAAATAAGGGATTCTAAATTTTCCGACCAATTTGATTCAATTCACATTATGAATAAGATTTAGAAAGACACGTATTTAAACATATTAACACATTTTGCTCATGAATGTATTTGTCAACATACTGCAACATAATGTAGTAGAACAATAAAAGATAAAATGTGATTTTATAAATTACAAATTGTGATGAACAATTAACAATAATATACATTTGAAATATAAATTAAACTGTTAATAGTATGTTGAACTCTATATTAAAATTGTCTATGCTGACAGAAATATTTATAGCTGGACTTAGAGAGAAGTGTTTTTAAAAAAAAGCCAGAGGATGTATTTGTGAGGAAAAAAGTGTCAGTTTACAGAGAACACCAGGAACTTTGGTTAAGAAATAAAATGTTCTGTAATACATATTTGAAATATGAGAACAGGCTGGAGAACAATAAGTCTAAGGAAGCAAATGAAGAACAAAAAAGCAAATACAGATGATGGGCATTAAAAAGAATCTCAATTTAAATTTTACTTCAACATATGTGGAAATATCCCAACAAAGCTATTTATCATAATGTATAATGTAGAAGGCTTTACTTTGGGCTACCACAGGGCTACCTTAGCTTTAATCTCAAGCCCAAAATGCACAGATTACCCAGAAATCCTCCTCTCCCTCAGCTTTGCTCATATCCTAATCACCCCTGAATGAGTTATGAGCCAGCATACTATACATCATGGTGTTGTTTAAATGGTGTAATCCACACACAATAAGTTCCTGCTCTCAGCAGTTTCAAATTGTGACTGAAAGCTCAAACTTCTTTTATCCCGTGTAACTTTGACTGGCAACTCTTCTTATCCTCTCACGGTGAGTTACTCGCCGTGAACAAAACACCGCTGACACACTAAACATACAATGGCCGACTGAGCGGTGCTCAATAAAGTTTACATACATGTTAGCACAAACAAAAAAAAAAAACTAAATGAAGAGAGAACAAAAAAAAGAAAAACTGGAAAAACCTGGCCTTCAACCCCAACCATGCTGAGCTCTCACGCTAACCAGGAGACAGAGAGGCACAGTCGCACGCTACTGTCACTGTGACAGCTAAGGTACTTTGGACTCTCTCACGCAAGACACTGGGAGGCTCAGTCATAGTACACTGGCAGTGATACAAAGACACTAACTAAGTATGAGCTAATTTGTGGCCTGCCTCAATATCACAATACTGCCTTAAAACAGCCTCTTAAGTTACAGTCATTCAGCCAAAGGTCTGTCTTCGGTCAATCTGTTTCCACCCCTGCTCGGACAAAGTATTTATAGTATTATTTATATACCTAATTTCCCCCTGAATGCACGCAAGGGTAAGAATAAATTGGTTGCAGTCTGAAGATCATGGAGCCCAATGACTGCTCTGTTGAAGGGAGCAGGTTGGAGGGTTTGTGTGTTTATCTGTGTGAACAGCCATAAGAGCTAATTACTACCAGTCAACACTGTCTTTATTTACGAGGAAGTGTTTTGTCATGCTATGATTCAAAAATCTGAATGAACTGGGCAGAGCTCCAAGTCAAACAGGTTAATGAATAACAAGCAGCGAGACAGAGTGTGAACTGCAATGATTTCAGCTTAGTCAAATCTACCTACACAAATAAGTTCAGACACACAGGCAAGATGTGTTTCTAACTGAACTTTGGGCTGGAGGTTTACCATTCTCATTTAGCTATTATTTCCAGACCTGAGAATTTGAAATATTAAAGCTTTTTGTCACTTTAGGGCTATAAACTGAGTCATTGCAAGAGGAAGAATAAATTGTTGGATGCACATATTGATATGATATTAAGATTAACGAGAAGCTGACAGGCCAGGGGAGGCCAGATGAAATCAAATGCAAAAGACGAAATAGAAATAAAGACAAAACAGCTGTGACAGTAAAATTAAGTCAAGAATACACTCAAACAGGAGCAACACTTACAGGCTAACACTACTTATTTGTTTATTGTCTGAATAGTTGACCAAGCTAGGGAAAAAAGGAACAACTTACTCCTCTACTTTGGAGTAAGACACCAGATACTGGAAACAGTATTCTCACCGCTCAGTGAGATTGTGAAGCTGGTCAGCAACATTTTCATGATACCAATGGAGGTTTCAAAGAAATCTGAAGCATCGCTAAAAACACAAACTATGAAGAACTTCTCAAAAACACACAGAAAACATGTTGGAAGAGTTTTATTACTGCAGAGTGTGAAAGCTGTCTTCTAAAATTCCCTCTTAATAAGATCTGTTTGAGTGTAGTGGGGTTCAACTTTGAGAGGTATCGCTCCAGAAAGCAGTTTCTAAATTCCCCTTCTACTCTCCCAGAAAGATCAATTGCAGATATTCACAAACCATTTCTGGAATCCGTGATCTTGTATAAGCATTGGCCCACCCTGCTTTCCCTTCTTTGTGGCCGGGGGCTTCTTGGGAGCATGGCATTGCGTGTGAAAGCAGCAGCCCTGCCCAGGCCACTCAGCACGTTGGCCCTGTGCAATTTGGGCATTGACTCCCTGGCCACCAGCCTGAGAGCTGGAGATTAAAATAAAAACTCCAAAGGTAAACATTGCTTCCACAATTGATATCGCTTTGGCCTTCCGAGCACACTGGGACAACATGGCTTCCTGTCGGGGAGGGGGTGGGGGGGTGGTTTCCTGTGCTGAGCTGGAGCGAGGGAGGGAGAGGAGAAGGGGAGAGAGGGGGGACAGGAGGGCACAGAGGCACGAACGCCAGGCTTCTCTTTAGGAGCAGACGCGGGGAGGGAGGGGGAATGTTTATTGATCTTAGTCACACACATATTGTAAAGAGGAACTTTGGTACAAGGCTTTAGCACGCTATGGGAATCTCAGGGGGGGAGTCATAGCAAGACGCCGTTTGGTCCCATGCTCCAGTTTTTTAACAGCTACTAGTGACACAGGGAGAAGGACTGCCTGGCTAACAGACTACACGTCTTGTGCAGAAAAAATGTACACTGCAATACAAGCACATTTGTATTCATAACTATTATTTTTCTCCAAACAAGAAGCAAAAGAACAGACAGGCTTCCCCTAATTTCACAAGCTTTGTCTCCAACGCACAGGAAAACACCTGGCGAGAGGTCAGCTTTACAACTGCGCTGAAGAATATTACCTAGCGTTCATTAGCCAATTCTGTTGACCTCTGACTTTTCCATTGTTCTGGGATCCTGAGTGTGAAAGTGAACAGACTTCACTGATTCCTGCAGAGGCTACAGAGCTGTCCAGGCACGCTTCCTGCTGAGTGGATGTTGACAAGAGGAAATGCCATTTTTACCATTTATCTAGTCAGGAAGGTTGAGTAACACGCTCTTTATTTTTACAACCACAGAAAAAAACAGGGATGCAGATGTGCTTTTTTTTATTATATGGACGTGTGTCCCTGCACTGCTGAGACATGTGACTGTAGAACTGCCCTGACAATGAATCCTAATTGCAGTTATTAAGGTTTTCATGACATCACATTTTACAAAAAAAGATATTTTCAATTAACTAATTTGTATGACAGATGGCAGTTGAAACATCCACATTTTAGAGATTTCATAAACTACATTAAATTCTACATAAACTGTACATTTTTGAAGACATTGACTGCAACTTGTTTTTAATGCATTATTTCACACCTCAGGTACAGTGATTTCAGGATCCTCTGAGAAAGTTTTTACTTCAAGTAATCAACAAATCAAGTTGATATCTACTTTTACATCCTTATACCTCCCAGAAGAACACTTTTCTTTTACGGCTCATATCCAGCATGTTACTGAGAACTGAAAGTATTGTGAAGTTTATCAGATTGTCTCACGTGTAAAACAAACCAGTGGAGTTTTAGTATCATGGCGCGCTGAGACTCATTACAAGTGGCTGTGGTTTCCTGACGTTGGTATGTTTTTATTTACAAAGCCATTTCTGGGCTAAATTCCTCCTTACTTATCCCCTCTCTTAATCTTGAAATCGCAGTCTTTGTCCCTGAACATTGTGCAATTTGTTGTTTCATAACTTTAAACAGATTTGGGTAAGATAGTTTTTTTTTTCCCGCAGCCACTTCATGAAACTATTTTCAGAGTGATCCTAAACTTCCAAACTTGTTGACCCAAATAAATCTGTTGATGCCACATTGTTAGGGTGTAAATGTTTTATCAGATCATGTAATGTTAGTTATTTGCTTTTGTATTGTTTGAGGTGTTGCTGCGTTTCTTGGCGAAGTCCTATCAAAAAGACCACTTATCTAAATGGGATAAATTTGGTCAATTGAAGGATAAATCTGACTATAAAATATCAAAAGCACAACATAATAAAGCACGATAACTTTAAAATAAGTAACATTCTTCATTATGAGCTCCTAAGTGAGCTATGACCTGTGCCAAAGAGTGCAAACCTGTCATCACTCATCACTGAAAAACACTGGACCAGACACTGTGTACCAACACTGCTCTCCCTGACAGAGACAGAGTGTGAACTGCTGATGTAAACCCAGCTTCATCCTACACAGTCTAACCTCTTATATAAACAATAATAAAAGCCTAACAATGGGAGCATGTTTTGGTTAGAGCCTCTGTTTTGGAATGGATGACATTGTGAGGACTCCCTGTTACATTGTCTCCACTTTCTTCACCAGGTGAAAACATTACAGTCTATAGTATTGAACAGCTCCTACTGGTGTATCATTTGCATTTAACTTAACTCTTATCGCAATGCCGTTAATTTTCTCCGAAACCATTTCCTACGCTCATGTAACTCTGGCTCAAAGGATGGTCCAGCAGCAAAAGCTGACCAATTCAGACCAACCTCACAAACTGCAGAATGCTGTACTGAAAGCAGGTGATAACTTTAAGTGAAGCATCTTTCACAAAGATGAGCAGAATGTGTCCAGAATCTTTTGACAGGGGGGGTAGGGATGCACGATATTATCAGCACATTATCGGATATCGGCCAACACCCCGATATCAGATAGTTCATTTTAAGTAAGGTCTGTAAGGTAAATATAGCTGACTAATTTAGGCACACTTACTGTCAAAGAGTAAACCATTGTATTTAATTTGGGTTTAATTGCTGTACAGTTGCACTTTTCACATGTTCTCTGTGAACAGAGGTTAGGTTTACTTACTATGTCAAATGTGAAATTGGCCAAATTTGCCCTGGTTGTGGGGATCGTTATGATTTTCTCAGGCAGAGCATCATCCACGTTTTAAGTAGGATGTATCTGTTTCTATGAAATTTGTTTGAAAGCAATTGTCGTAAATAAATATGCAGTTTTAAGTATTAAGTATTTCTCTTATTTTGCACATTAAATGATAATATTACATAAAAAATGTGATCACCATGTGATGTATCACCATAATACTGTACGCTAATTCAAATACATAAGATAATTGATTATCTTTGCAATTAGGTGTGCAGGAAAAAATATCGGCATCAGTATCGGTAATCGGCTAAATGAGTCGTAAAATATCGGAATATCGGCAAAAAATCCAATATCATGCATTCCTACAGGGGGGGCATCTGTTCAGGGGCGGCAGAAAACACTAAACAATGAAAGTATGTCTTTACACTTCAGCCTGCATTAATCAAATCTACTTTAACTGCCAACATTAAAGTATCATACATTTTTAGACTTTAAGAAGAAGTAGAAATATTACTGGTTAATTTATTTGTGGCACTTACTGAGTGCAGGAGCTTGCTTGCAATTTTTGACGGACTGATTCCTCTCCTCATGCACCTGTGTATGAAATACTGTTTGATCTACAATTTCACATTCCTACAAAATATAATAATCTACATTTAAATGCTAAGTAAACCAGTGGCATCCTGCAGGAACACAGTCTAAATACTTGATTAGTCCCTCCTCTGACGAGGCAAAAAGCTAATCACAGTTGAGTATTTTTGGTGGCGGCGTCTAGGATGGATTTCAAGGAGGACTATGTCACAGCAACCACCCCTCTGGACATGCCCCTGCTATGAGAGCTGGATTGATCTATACAGGTGCAGCTCAAAAAATGTGAATATTGTGAAAAAAGTTTGATATTTTCCATCAGCTATTTAAGAATTTTGAAATGTGATACATTCTGGACTCATTACTTTAAACTAAAAAAAACTTCAAGTGCTTTTCGTTTTAATTTAGATAATTATGCCCAGCAGCTAAAAACCTAACTCACAAAATTAGAAAATTTTATTTGGAGTTTGAGTAAATCACTATTCAAACTGAATAAACACTGTGTATATCAGTCTAGTTCAGAACATGCTACCGCAATCATGGGGGAGACTGCTGACTTGACAGCTGTCCAGAGGACAAATCATCAACACCCTACACAAGAAGGGTAAGCCAGAGAAGGTCATAAACATGCTTACAGCCTGGTTCAAACAACGATTTTGGTCTGAGTAGCGGATTTCTCTATCAGCCCACACTGTACAGGGGGTGGTTTTTTTTTTTATAATTCATTAGTTTTGGAGATATTTAAGTTATGATTTTTGGATAATTAGGATTACAGCTGACTTGACTGAGAGGTGGGCAGACAGTAGCTGGTAGTGAGGAGACTAAAAGCCAGCCTTAATTCCACCTCTTTGCTTCATGTTACATTGACTGAAATTTAGGTTGAGTCTGCATTTCCAAAACTCTGGTACAGAAACCGATGGGTGACGTCACAGACACTATGTCCATGTTTTACACAGTCTTTGATGTTACATTTCTAAAATCAAGCCACTCAGAAGTGTAAAAGTGTAAAAGAAGTGGTAAAATTACCAACTACAACACAAGTTAACACTCAGGAGTGCAAATCTTGGTCATCATATTTTTCCAAAGGATGTAATCTCTTGCGGAAATCACATTGCCGACGTAATATAGCTGAGAGAACCGTCTGTATCCTCCAAATCATCCCACCTTTCAAAATGACGTGCCATGGCAGCCGATATACTTTACACCTGTAGAGTGTAAACTCCATCCTAAATGAGAAATTGCACTCAAACTAGGCTGCTACAGTCTGTATTGATTGGTGGTGCCATGCCATCTGCTGGTGTTGGTCCACTGTGATTAATCAAGTCCAACACAGCCGTCTACCCAAGGATATAAGAGCACTTCACTCTTCCATCTACTGACAAGCTTTATAGAGATGCGGATTCCCTTTTCCAACAGGACTTAGCACATGCCCACAGCACCAAAACTCCTACCAAATGCTTTGCTGACCATGATACTACCGTGCTTGATCACCAGAAAACTTGTTTCACCTGAACCCCATAGAAAATCTGTGGGATGATGATGATGAAGATGAAAAAAAACGGACACAAAAAATACAGACCAGCTGGATGCCACTATCAAAGCAACCAAAAAAGGCAATAATGCCCAAAAATATATAAGTTAAAAAAAAAAGAAATATTTCACTTTAAATCCTTCGAAAATATATGAAAGTGTACCTTTAAAATATAAACTAATATCAGCAATGAATGAAGAGTTTCTTATTTATCAATAATAATAACACTATAATACTGATTTGATCCCAGATTTCTGATCCTGGTACTCGCCCAAAAAAACTGTGGAGGAAAACAGGCTGAAGACAGAGTGAAGGCCACATTCCTGAAGGCAAACCATACAGTACTGAGGTTGACTGTTGAATAGTTGCTTTAGGTCTTGTCACTACATTTGATGACAAAGACAAAAACAAAGAATTAATACAGCCTTCTTCAAAAGCCTGTATGGTCCAAGTGTCCTACTTTCAGTGTGAATGAAGTGATGTGATTTAGTAAATATGCAGTTTGTGAATCATCTGACCTCTGAAAATAATGTGTTCTAAAAAGAGACTTGGCTTCCTTCCTATTGTAAACTATAAAACATCACACGTGTTGTTCAATTTGTGATGTTGGGTGACTCGGCACATTCAGTTCTTCTTGAGTGACGACGTTTTTGGAGTTATTTAGAGAGTGAGTCAGGTAATAGGTGACACATTTTGTTGTGTGTCACATTTCCTCAGGCAATGAATCAATATCTGTTTTCCGTTCTTCGACAGAGGAGTACTGTGTGGACATCCCTGTGGTTAATTCCTGTCATGCAGTACATGACTCCCAATCTGCACTGTGCAGCATAGTTCTGTGATTTGGACCAGGAAATGCATCTTCAGAGTGAATAAGCAAAAGTTATAAATAACCTGGGCTTTCCCAACCCATGAAGTCCTGCGTCAAACTGTTTCATATTTTATAAAATAACCTGTCAATTGTTTGTTATTCAACTTACACAATCACTCTCTACTGGCATAGTGTTTGGGTGTGAAAGCTTGAACAGGACGTGCTGCGTTGCCTGTAAAGGCCACAGGTACATAACCTGATTCTGTTATCTTTTGCTGATGATGATGCTTTTAAATTTAACCCATACTGGTGACAACAGATCATTTAAGTACATTTGCAAATGGTGGCAAATATTAACTGTGAAGCTGATAGAACAGCTGGTAACACATCAACCCACCTCTGCGTAGGATGGTGATGGGAGCAGTGTTGGAGTGAGAGCTGCTGGTGGGGACTTGAGTCTGAGTGACCCTGCTGCTCTGATTGTGGCGTCCTGATGTCACGTGGCTGGCTTCTGTTGCAGCTCCCGGGACAGAGCTCGGCTTGTTGGTTGTATTCTGGATATCCAGGAACTTTAACTCCTTGATGTCCATGGCACTAGAAATCAAACACAAGCCTGACTTTATGTGGGGCTCAGACTGCAGCGTGAGCATGTACTGGAAAAAGCCATGCCGTTCAAAATCAATAGGTTGCTTAATTTAGAGCTTTAGATTTTTATTTTCAGTCTGCATGAGAAATAAAGGGGTAATGATATTTGGCCTGCAGATCTCATGGGATGGAAAAAAAACACTGGCTTATAAAGGGATAGATCTAAATCACACCTGCATGACATTTTATATTTGTCACAAACTGTTCTAAATCTGCATTAAGACTATAAACCAAAACATACAAGGAAAAGATTAAGCAGAAAAACCTAATCGCAATACATCTGGTTAAGTAT
The DNA here is from genome assembly GCF_009762535.1 of Notolabrus celidotus. Taxonomy (NCBI): domain Eukaryota; kingdom Metazoa; phylum Chordata; class Actinopteri; order Labriformes; family Labridae; genus Notolabrus; species Notolabrus celidotus. Next base: position 19,985,007 of record NC_048274.1, on the reverse strand, counting down.
AAAGATAATGATGATTTTTTTTCTCAATAGATCTTTTTTTTTAGAATGTAAAATCAACTAACATAATTAATCAAACCCCTTAAAAATTTGGTTTTAAGCACAGCAAAAAAAAGCTATAGTTCCCTGTCATAGATGAGTGAAAAAAACAGTAAATATTCACATTGAATATGCTGGAATCATATAAATTTGACTTCTTATTTCATAATTGTTCCTATAAAAAAATACTTAAACTGATAAGGCACAAAAGCCAATAAAAATAGCTGTCAAATTATTTAAAAGGTGACATCTTATGTATGTAGGTCGCTTTGGATAAAAGTGTCTGCTAAATGACAGTGTAACATTTTAACATTGTAACCTCTTGACTGCAGGAGCCATGAATGAGTGATTTAAAAGGTGGGGTTTTTGTATCTACTTTTGAGGCTTAGGGTAGGTTATTGTTTGTATATTTTTTAGGTGTTTTTTTTGTTGTTTGTTTATGGTTTATTGTGTTGTCAAGTTGATTGGTAAATAGCAGGTCAAATGTTAGGGGCGGGTTAATTCTATTAATTTAAGCCACCTGTTTCCTTTTGTCTGTAGTTGGAGAGGGTGAGCTGGGTCGCCATATTTTTTATTGACTGCCATTTTCTTTGATCACTGTTATCACTTCAATCATCAGTTTTGTGCACTTTATCATCAGTTAATATTTTTTTCGTTAATAAAAGGTTAAACATATTTTTTGGGTCGAAGATTTTTTGCTTTAGTGCGTCACACAGTTTACTAGGCCCAACCTTTGTCACTCAGCAGCTTTTGGCTCTTTGTAGTTGCTACATTGACAGTGACTTATATAATCATCTTCTCTAAACACCTGGATCTAACTTGCATTAATACTGATGACTCGTTTTTCCATCTTTTTCCTCAAAAGGCACTCCAACATTTGACAGGTGTGGAAGGTAAAATGTAATCTTCACAGTAGTTAAGACAATTGATCTGATCAGGCTGCATGCAAACATCATAGTGTTAAATGGTTGTGAAAGGATGACGTATACACTTTTTACAATTTGTGGAGTCTTCACAATGCAGCAAGAAAACTGGTTAAATCTGTGTGAGAGAAAATGTGTCGGGATCCTTCCTTCTTACCTGAAAGTGACTTCAGCAACAGGACATCTGACACCATTATGATAGGGTTGTTTTAGAGAGATGGTCTGGCTAGTGTGGTCAACTGATGACACCGCTCCTTGATAAACTCCCAACGTCAGCCCACAGTTTATAGACACAACACTACCGACCCACTTCGCATCCATTCTGTCCACTGGGATCCTAGAGAGAAAATAAACATTACAAAAATGATCACCGGTCGTCAGCGGTGACAACTGTTATATGACCATAGCTAGTGATGAGGATGACAATCTGGGTGGTTATGAATTTAAGGTAAAAAATAAATATACATAAATCAGACTATGCAGCAATCAAACACAATTAAGTATAAATGTAATCAAATGAGAATATCAGTGGTGGACGGTAACAAAGTAAATTTACTTGAGTACTGTACTTAAGTACATTTTTTGAGTATCTGTACTTTGCTTGAGTATTATTTTTTGGAGTAACTTATCATTTTTACTCCACTACACTCAGGAGACAATTATTGAACTTTTTACTCCACTACATTTCTATCAATGCTCTAGTTACTCACTACTTTAGCTTTGAAGTCAGTAGTTTAGTCGTACCTGTATATCGTGCGTCTCCACAGTTGAACGTGGAGCAAACACAGAGCAGATTTCACTCAGATCAGGCAGTTCATTTAGAGATGGTAATGATGGCTATAATTCTCCACCTGAGCACCCATGGCCATATCATCAGCCCGTGTTAGATGTTTTTAAAATGAAGAATGATACGTATGGTTTGAAATGTTGTCCTTGTTTCCCACTCTGTACAAACAAACAAAAATTCACTGTCCAACCTGAGAAAGCGTGTTGAGCTACGTAACATTTGTTTAATTCCAGATGAACATTTCAAACTAAGTTGTCTGTGCTTGGAGTAACTTAGTTTCTGTTTTTATTCCATGGTATAGTTTTTAGAGTTTTCAAGTAATGGTTTCTAAATAAACATAATGCAACCAAATGTACTCCTATGTATTCTCGAATGAACTTATGTATTGTGAAAATACAACATTTTAAGATTTTTTTAAGAAGTACCTTTAATACTTGAGTATTTTTAAAAGCAAGTACTTCAGTACTTTAACTCAAGTAATAATCTGACAGGGCAACGTTCACTTGTATTGGAGTGATATTTGACCTGGAGTATCTATACTTTGACTTAAGTAATGAAGACGTGTACTTTGTCCACCACTGGACAATATAGATAAACATACTGCACATAAACCCAACAACCCCAGTGATTACATTTACACATAAACACAGAGTAACTATTTCTACACTTGAGAGAACAGATAGATTGTGAGTATAATTCTGAAAGCTGAGACTTCAATACCGACACAGTACATGATATATGAACCTCAATCTATGTGTTTTTAAAACATGGCAATGGCCCTCATTTTTAGCCTTATTATCTTTCATGCACGAAGAAAAACTCACTGAAAATTTCTGCCAATTTATGGTTGCTTAAATCATGTGCAAGTTCGTTACTTTACTCTAAACACAGGTATTGAAGTATAGTGTCTGACGTCCAAGTGACGATCCGCTGCACCCGATTTTAATGAACTGATTCTAAGTGACGAAAGGTGCAGCTAATAGAAGACTGGCGATGAATGTATCTTGAATTTCATTGTGATAACAAAGCTTGAAGTTATGAGAAACGTGGCGTTTCAAATGTGTACCCTTAAATGACTCTTCATTTATGTACGAACAGTAGCTCGATTTCAGCCGGCGAGCTCTAATGTAAAGGTTTTTCTAATGTTGCGTTACTCTGAAATAGGGGAATTTGGGTGTTTAAGTATATGATAATAAATATTCGAAAACACTTGTTAGTTAAATGCTTCCCATGAGGATGGTGTTGTCAGAAATATATTGAAAATAACAGCATGCAGCAATGCAACCAGTGATCTGTTCGGGCTAGTCGCAGAGCTAATATTAGCTTCGCTTCATCCCTCCCCGTTTTGTCTTTCGTAGTGGTCTGCTACAGACATGTGGAGCTTTCTTAGATTGTTATACTCCAACATGAGTTTCGGTATCCGTCACTATGTATTTACCTGCTCGTATAATATGTGGAGAGTTTGTCAGGGAAAGTCGTAGTCTCTGTTGTTATTAGTGCTGGTTTCCGGGTTGACCCGTGACGTCACTTCCTTCATCTCACACGTGGGTTTGTTGTGAATTTATTCCTTCTACGGTAGAAATCTGCAAATATATATACTACCAGTCAAAAGTTTGGAAACACTTTCTCATTCAAGTGTTTTTATTTATTTTAATTATTTGAAACACTGTAGATTAATACCAAAGACATCAAAGCTATGAAAGAACATACACGGAATTATTTAATTCACAAAAAAGTGTTAAACAAACCAGAATATGTTTTATATTTGAGATTCTGTAAAGCAGTCCCCTTTTGCCTTCATGACAGCTTTGCACAGTCTTTGTATTCTCTCAGTCTGCTTCATGAGGTCTGTAGGAATGGTTTGAATGAGCAGGTGAGCCATGTCAAGAGTTAATTTGTAGAAGGACTTTCCTTCTTAATGTGTTTGAGACCATCAGTTGTGTTGTTCAGAGGTAGGGTTAGTACACAATGGACAGCCCTATTTGACTACTGACGTAATACACATTATGGCAAAACCAGATTATTTCATAGTTTTGATGACTTCTGTATTAATCTACAATTTTAAAAATGATTACAATAAATAAAAACCATTGAATGAGAAGGTGTGTCCAAACTTTTGACTGGTAGTGTATATATGTATGTATGTGTGTATGTATGTATGTATGTATGTATGTATGTATGTATGTATGTATGTATGTATGTACTGTAATCATTTTTATATGGTGGCTTTTTTAACATTACTGTGTTGGTAAGTTAGATAATTTTTCAGAGAGCAAAAAAAAAGAACAAGATCTGGACATCGCAACTTTTTTTAAATGTTTATTTTAATCAGTGTGGTTGCTTAAAAAAAGACTCAGATCATATGCCCTTACATCTTTTACAATCATTGACAAATTAGAGATAGAAATACATTATTTTAAAGCCTTCTAACATATTTTATTTATCACTGAGACTCTTGGTGTCCTGATATTTCACCTTGATGCACAGCAAAACTATTTCACCTCAAATATATACAAATACTCCGCAACCAAAATTGACTTTAAAAAGTACAAAGAGCTTAATATACAAACAAAATCACATTTTGGGATAAAAATATAGCTTCAGTGTCTTACATCCACATTACAATGGAATACAATTAATTAGCTTATACAAGTAAATAGTATCAAAAGATAATATTTTGTTCTTTCCAGAGGCTTGTGTCACAGAAAAAAACAGAGGGCCCAGAGATCTCAACAATAATGCTGTGCAGTAAAACACACTGTTTGTCCCAAAGTTGAACAGGCAACTTAGTCACTAAGTATTTTACAACTCCTTCTTATACTTCATACAGAAGCACCAATCATGTGCAGGAATATCTCTTAGAACCAAGAACATGACAGAGATGCAAACCAAGACATCTCTGACAATCTGCAGCTAGCAAAATCACTTATTTGCTTTAATGCCATTAGCTCTGTAGCGCAAATTTGGCATCCAGTGCCTTACACTTTGAGAAAGATACATCTTTCACAGAGTTTAACCTGGCTCTGACTCATTAAATGTTAGAGTCAACTTATTCCACAAATTGAGTCATACGCATTTGATTTCAACAACTGCTTCACTGCTCATTTCTTGATCTCATTGTGGCTCTCAGGTGACAGCGCTTGTGCTTCATTGTGAGACCGTATTCTGGGGTCATGTCCAGTGGCTCTCCAGGAATTGCCAGGAACTGGAGCTTCTGGACAATGATTGCCAAGAAGAGGAAGACTTCATTTCTTGCAATGACCTCGCCGATGCAGCGCCGCTTTCCCATGCCGAAAATCATCACCTTTTCCCCCTCTAGTCTGTTGAGCTCAGTGCCGTCAAGGCTCAGGAAGCGTTCTGGGTTGAAGGTAGATGGCTCTTTCCACAGCTCACTATAAAAAAGGAGAGTGAAGAGATAAGGTAAGCTTGTCAATAATGAGGCAGTTTTGTGTTCTGAGGTTTAATCCCATCATTCAGGGAAGGAAATGTCTTCCTTTGCCACTGCTGATAGCTTATGCTGAAGTATGGCATTGAACTTTATTCTGCTTTAACAGAGCTCTTTCATCTGTATCTGTTTGGCTGCTCTGATGTTTGAATTCTGAGCAGGACATTAAGATCAGGACAAAGCAAACAAAGTTACTTACGGGTCATGGTTGATCTGCCACTGATTGATGAAGACACATGTGTCTTTGGGAATGAAGTACCCATCCAGAGATGTGTCTTTTGTTGTGCTAAAAAAGATAAACAATGGGTTAGTCCATATTCACATTTATAACCTGAAGTGTATTTTTTTTTTATGCACATGTTTGGTATTTTCTTTCATCAAAAAGCTTACCAGTGAGGAATAGTGAATGGAAGAAATGAGGAATGGCGATAGATTTCCAGGATGAAAGCTTCCAAAAACGGTAGTTTGGGTTTGTCAGAGAGAAGAGGACTGCGATCCAGACCCACTTCATCCTCTGGAAAAGACAAAAGAAAAAATTTCATTTAGATCAGAATGAGGGTTGAGGATTCAGTGTACTCTTGTCTTGTGTATTGACATGTTTTACAATCAGTGTCATGACTGAGAGAAGCATAATGTGACATCCTCTATCATCAAAGCTTTGCATTTATCAGTCTTTCACTGTCCTGAGAGATGAATGAAATATCAAAAAAAGGTATACTGTGCACCATATCCGGTACTTACTCAATTCTTGGTAAAGCCTCTCCTGTAACTCTGGGTAAGCCACCAAGTACATCACTGACCAAGACAGGGCGGTGGAGATGGTGTCAAAACCTAGAAAAGAATCACAGCACCTGTAAGGACTCGTCTTATTTTGTAATTCATAGGAAGATTAGCTCTGATCAGATAAACAGCGTGTGGAGGAGTTCAACCTACCAGCTCCAAACAGGTCGTTGACGATTCCTACAATCTTCTCATCTGACATCTGGACATTTGAGTTCTCATCCAGCTTCCTGTCCTCACAGTGATCAATGAGGGAGTCCGTGATGTCGCGAATGTTGTCCTACAAGAGGATGATCAGACAATCTCAGAATAAATTTCTCTTAGTGAAGAAATGTGAAACAACAGGGAACATTTCACTGATATCATGGAGTAAGAATAGACAAAATAAGTTTTCTTGAATGATTAAGGTGCAAGTACCTTATCAAAGGTGGAATAGTGATCTGTGACGATCTTTTGCACAAACGTAATGAAGCGATCATTTAGGTCCACAAACTTCTTCATTGTTGCGCTTGGCAGGAATCGAAGAAGAGGGATGAAGTCTGCCGGGTTTCCGCTGCCTACCACTTGTCCAAACTCGTCACTGAGGTTCACCAAGCTGACAAGTTCCTGGTCATCATGGTCGTAGCGTCGGCCAAAACACATGCCACAGATCACATTAGCAACAGAGACCACAATGTGGCGGAAGGGGTCGAAGCTGCCATCGGCCTTCATGACTGTGTTGAGCTGTTTGATCAGATACTCTCCCTCTTTGCAGATGTGCTCCTCCAGCATGCAGGAATACTCAGGTGTGGTGCCCTCCAGGGTGGCAAAGGAGCGTAGGGCACTGTAGGCCAGCTTCCTGCGGGCACGCCAGACACCGGCCTGGTCTGTACTGAAGGCCAGACTCTTGCCATCATTGATAAACTGAAAGCTGTACAGGTCAGGTCGGCCTGCAAACTCGTCCCCCTGCTTGATGAGAGCCTGTCGAACTGTTTCACTGCCACTCAGCACTACCACAGGACGCATGCCGATCTGGATCTGAAAGACATTGCCATAGCGCTTGCTCATGGCAGTGAGACTCAGGTAAGGTTTGTTGCCCACCTCCAGCACATTCCCAATGATAGGAAGAGGTTTTGGTCCTGGCAGCCGGCGTAGCCCTTCAGGGATTTGCTTGTAATAAAACTTGAGGATCAGGTAGACCAGACACACTGTTGTCATGGCCACCAAACTCTCAGATACCGACACTGATCCAATGAATGGCAGAATCATTAGCGCCATGATGACAACTCCTTTTCTCTGGCTTCTGCACAACCTGGAAATTAAATAGGAGGGGCATCAGAGAAGTGAGGGCAGGGAGGAAGAGAAGTGTTGTGCAACATGTTGACTACATGCACTACAAAGTTATAAGTAACAGAAGACTGTCCGAAGGCATGCATTTGTTACAAATTTGCCTCCATAGGTTTACATGCTGACTAGAAACGTTATGCACAGGTGTTGGACTTGCAAAGTGGTGGGCTTTTTAAAGTGTATGTCACCAAACTATGACTTAGAGAAATCAATGAATAAAACATGATAACTATAACGTTTTTGCACATCATAAATCACAAAGCCCAAGCTCATACTTTTGAACAGCTATGCTTGCAAAATAATCTCCTCTCAGTGTGCCACTATCACTCTGACATTGCCTGCTCTGTTGGAAATCATAAATCATCATAATAAGCTTACCTCAGTGGAATGTAAAAAAAAGAACAATGTTCTAGTCCCGGAGGTCCCTTTCAGAAAGTAATATCGTAGCTTAAATTTTTGTCCGAGTTTACTTTCTTGATGTCCCAAAAACTAAGAATGGGCTCCTGCTTTATAGTGCGCTGCACAGCTTCATTGGCTGCTGTTCATGACGTAATCTCTCTCACTCCCCCTCTCTGTCTGTCTCTCTGTTTGCCATGAATGAAGTTAAGCGCAGAGAAAAGGGGTGTGTATGTGTCTGTGAGTGTTTGTGTGCGTGCGAGATTACTTCATGTAAGCCAAGAAAATCTAAATGACACAAAGTTTGAGGTCTGCAGGATGTTTTTTTGTTGCCTATGCGTGTTTTATAGTTTGTGGACAGATAAGATAATACAACCGTCACTGAGGAGTAGCCTACGGTGTAATCTCTACAATTTTAACACTGTTTCCAATCCATAATATTGATAACAGTGTACAGTTTCAACGCATGTCACCTAATGTTCTACGGACTGTACACGTGTTTGTTTTTTCTTTAATCGTCTTGTAACATTATGGCAGAAATAACATTTCAAATTGAATTATGCGCTCCATGTGAAAAATATTTGCACTTTTACCTAATTTCTGCAGACGCACCACCCTAATAGTACTCCAGCTCCTCAATGTAGTATCTGTCTCAAATTACTGCATTATGCATGTTCAGTCAAAACTTAACTGACAAAAGGATACTGATTTTAGATGAAGGAAACTCTTATTTAGAGGGATACTTGCACATCATTAAATCCATGTTGCCCGCTTCTGTTATCGCCCGCTCAACCCTTTGATGAGATTACATTGTGATTTCAGAATGACTTAAATCAATACTTAAAGGAAACTTCTTAACTGTTGTTTGTGAACACACTGAGAAAATTGATTTTTGCGCGTGTGGAAGTATGAGCTCACAATACTGTGTGACAACCAGGACACTTAATTCTCCACATGTAATGGCATTAAAGCCTGCAAGGATCGTGATTAATACCAGTGTCGTGATTTTATTTATGATGTCTCTCAGTCACTCATGGCTGCCTGTTTATAAAATCAAGGGGTTCACATCAGTTCCCGCTGCAGCCACTCTGGCAGGTCTAAGTCCTGATCAAATAACAGTCAAAAGCCATGTCGTGCTTGTACCTGTTGGCTCTGGGCTGGAGTTAAAGATTGACCAGTTGCGTGAGAGCGAAGTGATCAAACGTTCACCTCCCCTCAGAGGAGGATGCTGGGAGGGAGGGCAGGAGAGGGGCAATCGTGCAGCACTGCTGGAGAGCAACAAGGGTACATGAGTTCAGAACCACGCTACTCTGTCCTTACTTCAGACGTTTACACCCACAGAACTTTCCTAAAGTGATACGCTGCACAACACTCAAAGCACGCTCTGTTGGCATTAGAAAGCATCGGGTTAACAGCTTCATTTAATGTAAGAACTAAAATGTGAGATTTATAACGTGAAGAATATGACATTTAACACTAAAAACTGTCACAGCTTAGATTTACGCTAACCACCCAGTCTGTCTGAACCCGTCCAACAGCTGGTTACACTAATACCTGAAGTCTGCAGTGGATTTACAACAAACTGTCCATAAATTCATGCCATTACAGCGTTTTAAAGATTGACGACTCAAACATCCCCCCATTAAGTTCATAACGCCAAATATGATTAAAAATAGGATTGTAATGCATTTCAAGGAAAGCCTCTAGTTAGAGGTGCTTTCTTCCAATGTCGTTGCTCACGGTAACCTGCAGCTTTTTTTTTTACACAAACGTAATTATATGCCAAACCCATGGACAGTTTTTTTTTAACAGATATTACCTAAGACTGTTTTTATGGTAAACAACTCTTCATCCCCTGTGTACTATATCATTTTTGTCCACTTTCTTCAGCTTCAGTGTGCAGTGCAGGCTGCTTTTTGTAACCTGGGTCATCAGAAGCCCTTTTCTGTAAATACTTTTTCTTAATGTTTTGCCATTTGGCTTTACTTTGGAGAAACCATATCACCGAAGGTCTGTGTGGTCTTTAATATTACAGAATTTAGAATACATTTCAGGTCAGGTGCTATTTTGATTAACTCTAAAAAAAAAAAAAAAAAAAAAAAAAAAAAAAGGTCATTGTTGGAGTTCAAATATATATTTGCCTTCATTGAGTCATGTTTTCTAAATATTAGATATCAAGTGACATAGAGGGTACTCTACATATGGTTCTCTTGCTCCAGCTATTAGAAACACACAAACAATAAAATTAAATAAAAAGAATGAATAAAAACAAAGAAGTAACGAGAAAGCACACAACCTAATCTTGTAACGGGATTTATTACAGACTCAAATATGAATAACATATCATCTGTAAGTGATTTAGTGTGTCTGAGATAACTAGCCTTTTTTTCCTTCTTGAAAATCAAATAGAGTTTTCTCGAGACTTGATTTAAAACAGGATTTTTTATTTATATATTTTTTTCCATAAAAGACTTTTGAGGTCAAATGCCCCACATCATCGCTTATTTGCCCGTTGTTTCGAACCCACGCATTAAGTGACTTGTTTGTGTTCAGAAAAAAACATAAAGTGTAGATTCTTCAGTGAGCTGCGACCCAGAAGCAGGGTGACTAAGAGTTAAGAAAAAGTCCGAGTAGAAGTTTTAGATGATACGTCATTTGGCGTAACCCGCACGGCTCGGTGCAGTCCTGGTTCTCCCGGGCTGAGTATTGACTCTCCGGGGACTCTCACCGTGCGCCTCTAGTGCTGCAAGTTGCGTGAGAAGCGGAGCTGGCGTCCAGAGGGGAGGGTCTCGGTCTTCTGGACAATCCTAAATCTGCTTGGTCAAGTCACGCGAAGGCAGCAGCCTCTGGAAAAGACACAAGGGTCTTAAACTCGCAGAACAAAGAGCGCAGGACGCGAGACTCTCTTTTTTCCCTGCTGGGCACGAAGGTGCACATATTTGCGCGCTACAGCTTCTGTAAATGCGAGGATCTTGGGGCTTTGGAGTCATGCAATCTGCCACTCAGGCTTCATTCATCGCAGTCATGCAACACGGTGGGGCCGTGCCACACAGGCGAGAACCCACAGAACGGACAAAACAAGTTATGAAAACTGGAACTTATAACACAAGGTGAACTGGTCACGTAGCGGCTCTCAGAGTGGAGCCTGGGAGAGTCGGTACAAGTTTCACGAAGTGGATGCCCACTTTGAGCAGATTATTTTATTTACTAACGGGCAAAAGTTACACATAATGTTAAAAAAGAATAGTGGGCTAACAGGTAGCCCACTAAAGGGATTTTAAAATAAAACTTAAGTATGCCATAACCACAAAGGAAACCAAACCTACAAAAACATGTTTATAACTGGGTGATTATTCAGCATGTGTTGAAAGAACAGCTGAAACCACATGCCCAATCACATCATAAACAATGATGTACTGTCTGTGTTGTTGTAACTGACTCTGTATAAGGTTTGTTTACACTTAAAGGGACTTTTTGCAGCTCTTTTGGGTCAACAGAAAAAAAAAAAATCATATTTTAAGAGCATCACAGAACTTAAATCAAATGATAACCCCAAATGGGGAGGATAACTTGTCTTGTTTTATAACCTCAGTAACTTTGAAATCCTGAGCAATTTATCTGTAACTGTGTGTTATTGGGATCAAAGTAAACGTGATCCAAACTTCACTTGTAAGTGTGATCGTATTCCTGTGAGATGAAACTGAACCTGATTGAAGCAAGCGCCTGACTGTGCCTGCACCGCCTGAGGTGAGAGCGCTCAGGCTGCATGAGTGTGTGTCAGACCATAACAGGTGAGCAGCACTCACAGCTGGAGACAGAACAACTTTAAATGTAGCACAGCTGGACAGAGAACTGTTCTGCTTCACACTTTAAAGTCACATTTCAGACCTTTTGTATCTCTCAACAGGCAGACTTAGTTTCCAGATATCAAATCTGACAAGCAGCTGCACCTGAAGGGGAAAAAAAGCAGCAATGGGGAAAATGGGGGAGCACAGGAGGAAGGATGCAGGAGCCTGGATGTGAGTCAGCAGGGAGAGTCTCCTAACTTCTTAAAAAGATTAAAGAGATTACAGGCTACTACGGGAAGTGAAGAGCAGTGCTACTGTTTCAGTGTAGAGTTGACCACAGTGGAGTCAGAGGCAGGTCGTGTCAGGTTGTGGAGCCGGACTCCGGCCTGGAGGTGTGTGTGGGGTTAGTTTGTCCATTTCACAGAGCTGGAGGAAGAAAAGAAGACTGAAAAAGGTTTTGCTCTCAGCCATGTACCTCTTAAAGAATTCTTGGACATAAAAGCAGGTGTAATGACTGTGAAGGTTGTTAGTAACTACTCACGCAAAGCCTGTCACGCACACACCTTCAGAGCAGGTGTGTACCTCTGTTTGTCTGCACGAGAGTGTCTTTGCATACAGGCACTGGCAGGAGGTCGTTTTTGCTTTTTATGTGACGCTTTTCATGATTTATCACGAGCTGAATGGATGAATGAAACTCCACTGGATGCCTTGAATTAGTACATTTTCTTATACATGTGAATGAAATAATAAAAAAAGTTGTGGGGGCCTAACAAATATTTCATTTTCAGTTATTTTTGAGTTGAGAATCAAACATTAGAACTGTTTCTATAAAGATGAAGTTAATGTCACCCCCAGAGTAGAGTATCTACTAAATAAATCACCAACCCTGCTACCAACTCCCCTCTGACAAAACTAATAGTTTAATTTTGAATATCTGTAGAGTGGTGAGGTTCTTACACTTTGCAGTAATTTCTCAAAACCAAGAACCTCTCCTCAGAGCGTTGTTGAATGAGAGACTGAAACCTTTACCCGGTCTTTGCTTTAGCTACACTGATGAACTGTGAGCCTCAAGGAAGTAGAGGCAAAGGAAACTAGGAATTTCCCTTCCATGACCTGTCAAGTATGAATTTCCATCCCACTCCTTCGTCTAACTGGCAACAATAGGCCTTTTTGCAGAGTTAAAAATACGAGGTTGGCCAACCTGTGTCCCAAGTGTTGCTATTATCCATATCTTAAATGGTTATCTAGATTTGAAATATAATCAGTTGGCAGAAAATCAACTCAACTGCACTTTTCATACAAACATGTAGCCCAAAGTGCTTTGAATAGGAACAGACGGACTGAAGAAAAGGGCAGAAATGAATAAAGAAACAATGGTGCCACCATTGCCATATGAACTAACCGCCAATACTGTAAAGGGTTTTTCAAACTTTTCACCATAAATGCATCATGTTTTTTTGCACACTTGAACACTAGCCAAAGGTTGCACTGTTGGCTCCAGCATTAGTGGTGACACAAGAATGGTGGGGTGTAATAAAGGCATCTTTCTTTTACTTTCTTTCAGTTTATCTATTAAAGCTCATGTGAGGGGTTTTTAGCTAGTAATGAAACAGACTGAAATGAATACTGATGTCTCTGTGTAACCTACAAAAGAAAAAAAGCTGTCAGCGACAAGATTGATCATTGCTGTATAGTTTTTTTTTAATGCATATAACGAATGCTGCAGAGTGGGTGTCTGTTACGTGAATTATAAAACAATGGCGAAAAAGCTTTGTTCTACAGTAGAGAGTCACGGTGAGTGCTATGTTTAACTGAAAAAGACAGCAGAATTGTGAATTTCATCAGAAACACCTCTCTGACATGCATAGACCCAGGAGGTAATACTTTGTCCACAGGGGGCGCCAAAATGATACAAACCTCAGGAGCTCCTCACATGAGCTTTAAAGGACTGATAAACCAAATTTAAAAAACACATCATCAAAATGGGAAAAAGCTGTTGACATGGACTTACAATCAGATGGTTGTAACAATTAAAACAATTAAAAAGAGCTGTCAGGTAAAAAGAAAAGTCTACCCATGTGTCTGAAGGCAGCACTTTAAAGCAGAAACAGCGTCAGCAGTTTGAATAACATACTATGAGACTGTTCAACAGTTTGGGTGTTGATACAACAACTGCTCCATCAGTCCTCATCTTTAACAGAGACCAGTCAGCAGGCTGAAACCTGGCAGATCTAAGAGGCTTTTTTTGGAAAGTAAGAAGTTTAAAAGTGCACTGATGTACTCTGGCATGCAGCCATGCAAAGCCTTGAGGGTCATGAGTAAGATTATAAAATGTATTCTGAAAGAAACTGGTAAAAAGTATGTTTCAGTTTTAAAGAAATTAAAATACAGGAAGTTTTCTTTAAATCCAGCCTCCACATCAGTAATGCATCTCTGCAGTGTGGCAAGCTTATCACATTTACATGGTTTTATAGAGAAACATAGCTTAGTATCATCAACTTATATACTGTGGTGAGGAGTGATATTACCTGTTTTAAAGGATTTTACTTATTTTACTGTGTTCCTATACCTGCTTTTCATCCACTGTTAACTTCAGTGCTTTTTAAAATGTACCATAGAAAGAAAGTGGATTGAGTTTGATTAAATTAGGGGGGAAAGAAAAATTAAACTATGCTATGTTTGAGGAGTACAACTCCAGTATGTTTCAGCAACACCAAAGCATTATAATTATTGTGGCTTGATTGATGAGGTTGAAAACTGAGCAAGACTTTACACTAAAAATAATGTAAACTAGATAGTACAAATGCCTCTGGACATGCTCCTGGAAAACTATGTCCATGGCCTTAAAACATGGAGCTGGTGACCTTCTGATTTTTTCCCCCACGTTAGTCCAACAGTCTAAGGTAGCCACTGGATGCCTGAATGTGCACCTCTGGCTAAGTTAACATTGGATTGACAAGCCTGTGTTCTCTGAGCCTGACAGACAGAGTTGGCCGATTGTACAGCCAGCTGCAAGACATGTTTGTTAAAAAAAGAATTAATTGGAGCTTTATGGAAGAACTTTCACGATAAAAGCAACAGAGGCTGACTTATCTGGATTTTGAGAGGTTACTAGGTCAAACTCTCACTATCATTCCCATAATGCAACACTGCAAATGTTTTTCTGCTCACAACCAGGATTATTTCTTAAAAACTTTGGAAAGCTTCGTGTAATGCCACATACAACTCCTCATGCTGGGTAAACTGGGTTTAAAGTTTAAAAAAGTGGAAAAAAGTGGAATACCCCTTTAATGATTTTACTTCTGTTGCGTCAGTAGTAAAGTCAATAGCTTAGGGTGACATTAATGTAAGAAGACAGTCGCTCTGCTATCAAAGAAAACAGGGGCTTTGACCAGTTGGACATCAGAGAATAGGCTCCTGGCCTTGCGTGTGCCCGATCGGGCAAACCTTAATAGGATTATTTTGGACTGCAGGTCATGACACCTCACATGAAGTTGCCTCTGACCCAATATAAACTTACAGCATACCCCATTCACTGTAATGTGGAAAAGAGGTAATGTGGAGTGTAAATGGGTACAACTGAGTTAGACAGTGAGAAGATACAGATCAGTTAAGTACATCATCTGTCTTACTTTTACTATCATTATTTCATATTAATGAAAGAACTGTGACTCTAACTGCTACAGCTATTGCCATACGTCCTCCCCTATTATAGTTGATATTGTTGTTATTGCTGACTTTAAATTCAATTGAAGGTTCTGCTATTGCTACACAACTTTTACCATTACAACTGGCATTGGAGTCATGGCCAGTGTGTATGATCTGTTGTTGTTGTTCCGTTTGTTTGTCTCTATCAATCTCTCTCTGCATCTTCTTCTGTCCCTCTAAGCCCAGCATGGTCTCAGCAGATGTCTGTTCAATGTGAGTCTGGTTCTGCTCGAGGTGTCTGCCTGTCAAAAGGTAGTTTTCCTCATCACTGTAACTTGCTAATGCTGCAAAGTGCTCTGATCATTAATGTTAATGTTGGGTCACTGCAAGTTATATAACAAATATATGGTCTCAAGTGTCTTGAGATAACACTGGTTATGAACTGGCACTCTACAAGAGTCCTATGATTTATTTATTGTTTGATCTTGTGCACCACTGAACTGCTTTCCATGTTGTTCAGTTCACATTATTATCTTATCTCCTGCATGCCATTTGGTCAAAGTACTCCATTAGACAATAAAACAATATACAACTCCTGCTGCACACAGAGGTAAAGTTCTTTTTTTATTCAGTTGAGGTTGCAACCCAGATAACTCTGACATCTGTGTAAGCATTAAAACAGTCTGTTTGTGTATTTGACTTTTTCAGTTTCAGGATAACCCAAAACATTAATATGCATAGTTTGTTCTTTGAAATTAGGGTTGTATGGTTAAGTGTGTAATGTATGAGTAAGTGTGTTACCCACAGAAGACAGCTCAGTCCCTTTGATGAGAAACTGTCCAGAAAACAGCACAGGAGCTATTACTGCAGACAGGGTCAAAACTACCACATAATTCAGCTAATTCAGCTGTTTGAGTTTGCAGGCTTTAAAAGACACAAAAATAAAAACAAACTGGAAAATGAGAGATTCCGACAGCAAAGCTGACATACCGTTTACTGTCGAGTTGACCCTTTTGAACCAGTGTTTTCAGAGAGGCAGAGTATGACACAATGGACCAAAAGACAGAGAGGTGAGGGTAGAAACTTTTGTGCTAACTGGAGAGCAGGAGAGATCCCAACACTTGTGGTGCACATGTGGGAACTGAGCTGAAGCCCACCAACTCAGAGAGCTACTGCTGTCATGTGTGGGACTTCAGGATTTATCTGAATTAGAGGATACCAGTGGCTAACATGGCTGCAGTCTGCATCGCTCACCATCCAGAGTTCCTTGACTTACTGTTTCTGAATTTTCTTTGATTATAAGAAGGGACGCCAATGTGTCGTGTCTGCAAATAGTGCATAGTGGGCATTCTGGCGGCAATTAAAGCATTGTAAAATGTCTAAATTCAGAGTAGACTTACACTGATACTAGTGTTTGGGACCAACTTTCATAAAATTAACAAAATGACTTGGTAGAGTTGACCCTGTCCATATTTGCAACATATTTCTGGGCTGTTTTTTTGTGTTGCAGTCAAACAGTAATCCGAATATGAACAGTCAACTAGAGCTGATGAAAATGTAGCAGAAGTATATACAAAGTATTAAAAAAAATACAAAATTTAAGTACAAGAATTACGTCTAACTAGTATTTTATTACAGTACGAGATAATCCACACAGTTCTCTACAGTCTCAATGTCATTTTCTGATCTTCAGAGCAGGGGTTCCCAAACCTTTTAGTCCACAACCCCTAAAGTAACAGTGCTGAGTAATAGTCCTGAGGTGGTTAGATGTTACTAACAGCCGCATGTAGGAACTCGTTTGACAATCCAAAAACCTACACATTAAATATGTAATTTATAAAAGGCTAGAAGCAGCATCATTTCCTCGGGGGTCATGAGGCAATAAAGTAAGAGGAACATTGCTCTAAAATGTAGTTACAGTTTTTGAATACCTTTACAACAATGGATAAAATATGTTATTTTTGATCATTCTAAGTTTTGTTGATTTTTGGAAGGCATTTCTTGGCCACCCCCTATCAGTGTCTTGCGATCACTCAGAGGTACTGACCCCTACTTTGGGAGCCACTGCTTTAGAGAACACTTATTATATCTGTAGCACTGTGTCAAACCAGAGGCTGTGGATGTTCACATATTGATCATAGTTTTCTGTAAAAACGTTTTCTCAGTGGGAAAAAAATTCTGTTATGTTTTTCTACTGGTAGAAATAAAGCACCTTCTTTTGTTTGAATGAAAACATTTAAAACATGTAACATTAACAACACAGCCTAGCTCATTCATAATAGAACAATGTAGGTGTTGTCTTTTCACAGGAAAAAAAAGACAAACTAAGCATGTAAAATTATCAGGAAGTCTATGGTGCAACAGGTGACTGCAGTATTTCATAGGACAGAAATAGATCTTGCATGAGTTCAGGTTGGAACAGAGACAATCAATAGATAACGGTGTCAGTGAGGGTCACCACGTAAACATAAAAAATCTGCTGAATAGCACTGCTCATAAGTTTCCCTCACGCAACCATGAACAAACCGTGCAGCGGGAATTCACATGTTCTGTGTGTATGGGTGGGGGTTACTGGATCACCTTCCCTTCCTGACCAGGCGTGAATACCAGATTAGTAAGTGAGCTAATGGTCCCCCCTCCCTCTGATCCCCCCCTCTACCTTATGCAAGCCTGTATTTGCGCTCTGCGGCAATAACAATAGTTGCGTGCGGAAATATCTCGGTCATCCATCTTTCTGTCACCTCTCCCTCTGTAGCGGAGCACGAAGGTGTCATAACTGAGCGTAAATAGGCAAGACCAAGGAAGGCTGGATCATAAAGAAAACCCCTTAACTCATGATCCAGAGCAGCAGAAAGCACGAAACAACCCGAGTCAGACACGCTGTGCGTGCAGGATCACTTGGCTTTGTTTCATCTCAGAACAAAAGAATGAATATGGCTCCAAAATAACATTAATAATTATTACAATTATTTCATTAAAATTTTAGAATACTCTCTTAAAAAATTAAAATGGTGAAACCAATACAATAAACACAAATAAAATACTTGGAATTAGAATTTAATAGTTGCGTAAACACAATGTTCTGCGTTAAAACATGGGAAACGTGGTAGCCAAAGGAGATCAAAGCATATCAGTGGCTGTGAACTTTCAGACATTTACATCTAAAAACAAAGTCTATAATAAAACAAAAAAACGTATCCCATATTTAATATTATTCTTTCTAATTATGCAGTAAATTGTCTACAAACTGGGACAGCGTCTTATAGTTTCTCTGAGACGCTTGGAAAATGTTGATGTTGTTTTGGAACATGATCCACTTGTAGTCATCTTCATATCTCCTTACATTTGCTAAGAAGTTTTACAAAACTGTTTGGTATAGTAATTGCACATTAAAATACATTTTGAGTATGGAAGATCTTAACCCAGATCCCACTTGATTGTCTGGGTGAAACAGTGAGCACTTTGCATCTGTTGAGACTAGGCTTTCAATTAAAGACAGTGGATGAGTCTTTGAAAGGATCTGAGACCCCTTTAGGACTATACTGTACATCTGATGTGAACTATTTTGCTGTCTTTTACTTGTTTTAACTTGGTTTATCCCTTTTTGAGACACTAATGGGTGTAAGTATGGATGTAGCTGCCATCATCAAGGATCAAGAATGTGCTTTGTTTTCTTCCTTTTTTTTCTTCTTTTTTTTTTTACGACTGGAGGTGGGGGGTCTTTGCTGTTTCTGTTTATATGTTTAGAGTGCAATAAAACCGTTACAAAGTAATCTTACCAGGATATAAATCAACACAAAATGCTGTTTCATTGACCATGTCAGTCAGATTTTGTATGAATGCATTGTGTTGATTTTCTACTTCTCTGAGATCTCTTTACTCCCAAACTGAATAGCTGCCTGCTGTGCCTCCGCTGCAACTCTGCTTGTTGTGCAAAAGCCATTGACATGACTTTTGTTCTCTAAGATAACATTATTACATGATCATACATAATAATATTTTATATGTATTATATAGCCTTAAAAACCTCTTAAAGAAGCTTTCAGTCTGATCATATAAAGAAGTAAAACTTTATAAAGTTGAATGTTGGCTCATAAATGGGCCCATGACAGTGAGCCCGTGTGCACTGAAAGTTTTGTGTTGGTGGGAAGGCTCTAGACTGCACGCAGCAAAACATAACATCCACCTAGCTGAAAGTGAGTAAATTGACTGAATTGAGGTCATGACCCTAATTAACTGTCTGGTCATGGTTGCATGATGGCGCCATGGTTAAGAAAAGGACGCTTTCCCCCATCTCATAGGAAAATCTTTTAAGATGTACTGACTATAAAGTAAAATTAAAAAAACTGTAGAAAGTTGATGACAAACCCAGAAATTTTTTTTACCCTTTTCTAAAGCTTTTTTCAACTTTTTCTTTCCGTTAACGTGAACACTTTCTATTAAGCCCTCTGTGGCTGCAGCACGAGGCATCTGTACTCATCAGAGAAGCTATAGAGTAGAATGACGTTAAGTAGGTCAAAAAAGGGAGCAAACTAAATATGCACATGTGTCCTCGGAATTCAAGTCAAAAAGTTGATAAGTAACTGAAACTGGAAAAATTAAATGAGTCAAAAAAATATACTTTGGACTCAGAATGTTGCCTTTGGTTTCATTGAAGTTGAAACAGAAAAACATGCAAAATGGCAATTGTCTAAATGTTATTTGTGATGTTTTTGCCTTCTATTGACACAGGGTCTTTGTTGTTATATTGAAATATTATCTAAGATCTGGATTTTTTGACACCATATGCAAGTTATTTTTTAAAACCAAAAACACGCTTAAAATTTTTACTTTGTAGGTTTGATATATGATTATATTTTGCATTATATACAACAAGTCTACCCCCACAGACTATTTGCAATAAAGAATTTACATCAGTTTCTCTAATCTTTGTAAAGTTAGCAGAGAGTTAGCAGGCCGCTCTGGCCTAATCAGCCTATGTTCGCTGTTGTTGCCTCATTTATTAATAGCCCATTTATTCTCTATAGGATAAACAGTGTGTAGGCATTTGTTCTGGTAGCTGATCCGTTTTTTCTATAGGGGGAAATAAGATATGGATAAGCTTGGCACGCAAAACAAGTCATGCATGTCACATATTAACCTTTTCTGCCCCCTACACACGCACACACACACACACACACACACACACACACACACACACACACACACACACACACACACACACACACACACACACAAAGAGACATACATGTTGCTCCACCATAGGTTTCAGTCTGTGCAGTGCAAACCAACGGGCCGTCAACCAGCCTATCGTCTATCGGTTGAACCCCAGAGAGTGATTTTTGAAGAGGTCCCACTCTGATCCATTTTCGACGGCCCATAAGGAATGCGTCATTGCTTGCATTTGAATGTCATAAATAGGATATTTGCCACAATCACTTGCACCATTAGCATCATGTAACTCCTTTATGCAAAAAAAAAATTTAACAGGTATTTATTGATGCATTTATTGATTATAATTTTGATATTTGGAATGTGGAAGCAGACCACTGGCTGAGATGTGCACATACTTATGTATATTCATTCCGAATGTTAGGAAACTACCATGAATGATAAATCCATCATAAACAGAGCAGTAATAAAGATCCTGGAGTAAAATGAACATATATGTTTTAATTGAATTAGTATATGGGACCTAAATTTCACAATCATGTGTTTCGTGATGTATGGCTGGTAATGTGGGTATTTGTGTGCTCAAAACGATATTATCGTTACATTTGTCTTCATGGCAACATTTATAATCCCATTTTGTCCCTGTGATTACCTTCAATATTACTTTCTTTAAAATAGACACATTAAGACATTGTATGTTGAAAAAGCATGGGACAGAGAGAATGGCAGAGTAACTGCAGGCCACAAGTTGTAGACGCGAGAACTGTGCCAGACTTCACTTTTGCCTGCTGAGTGGTTCTCTTGCTAATAGACGATCTACGGGTTAATCATTGTGCATTGCGTGCAGACTGTGTTTGCTTGGACAGAGCCAAGGGTCGGGAGGTTGTGTACAGAAAAGAGCTGAGGGAGGTATCAGTCACCCTTCTCTATCATAACAGTCATCGGCCGTTTTTATTAGACAGCACGCTAAGCTGTGGAGTAAAAAACAGTTCACATTTGTATGCCAACTGTGTGTCAGTGCCATATCAGCTAGATGTGCATGTCTATAAAGTTGATTCCCCACGATTTAAAAAAAAAATACAATGCCTGGTATTTCTCTCATTCCAGTCTGTTGGACTAATGCAGAATATCATGAGCTAAAAAAACTTGGTAGTATAAAAGAAAGGCCACGACTTTGGCAGCTCAGTTATTTATGCACTCTCGTGATTTTCATGAGATGAGATTTTGCATGAAATGGCTCTTATATTGAATTAGAAGAGCTGTTAGGAGAATTAACTAATGAAGTGGCTCATGTTCATCTAGTCACAAATATAGTATTAAATCAGTTTCAAACACAAATCTTGTCCATTGGTGTTCATGTCAACAACTGTATAACTTTACTGCTTTTTTGCAATTTCATTGGTTAATTTGCCTCAATGCAAATAAAATTGCAGCAAGTAACAAAGTATTTAACTCTTCTAATGTGGTGGAGGATATAAAAAAACACTCAACATAGAGGATAATGAGGATGATGGGATGGATGAAGGACAGTAAGAATAAGTTAACGTTGTGAATTTAAACTACTTAAAGCTGGGGTTGGTAGTCAGATTTTAGATGCACTTTTTGTAATACTGGTTAAAATTATGTTTATGTCCTGATGACAATCAATACACAATGTGTTCTTAAAAAAGAGCGAAAAAAAAAAGCCGCTATCTACAGCCGGAGTAAACCTGGGAAAACACCAACCAATCCCTGCCATCAGGAGCCAAATTATGAATCCAATCAAATGCCGTTCTGCTGTTTTGCCGTTCTGCCCGCCTCCTGCGCGTACATGTCATGTTTGTTTGTGTTTTTAACTTTCGCTATGATACTGTTTTGTGTTTTCTTACCACTGAGTGAGACATGAGTTGAGGTACAGCTGGCATGCAGCTGCCAGTTTCCATTGTTCCAAAGTTAGACAAATCTGTTTTTACCACATTTAAGTTAATCAAAGCTGGATTATTTGCACAAATGTTACACAATAAATTACATGCATTTCAATTAAACGTCTAGCATAATTGTCTCATTTCATCAGCAGCTTCTGTAAACAATCCACACTCTGAGTTGCAACAGACTGTTGTCACAATAAATAGTGATTGGAAAGAACGTCTATAGAATGTTAATGAGGAGCATCCTCTTGCCTCCTAAACCTCTACATAGGGACTCCAGTCTTTTTGGAGAAGTCATAACTGACTGCTTCGCTCTGACGAGTGAGAGAGAAACTAAGGTGCATTGCGCAATCATGTCAAGTACATTATATATGTTAGCATACAGCAGCTCTGACAGTGCTCCATAAGAAGATGGCAACCGAGAAAATGTTCCTAAAGCATGATTGGTACCCCAGTTTGGTTTGTTGGTAGGAACCGTTAAACCAGAAGGCCTGAAGTAATATTTTTTTACCTGGATTGTGCTCTGGCCAAGTCAAACAGGTCAGATGTTGACTGTACCACAACACAAACACACACTCTGGCAATAACACTGGTGGGCATGTTTGTACACGAGCTGGAAAGTGCTGGTCAAGTGCCACCATGTGTGGTGAGCTTTCCTGTCCTTGTGTGTTTTTACTTTGTTTGTCATTCCACCAAGTACAATCATACCAGGAAGGATTGAAGGAGGTATAGTTTTGTTGTTTCTTGCTTGACTCTTGCTGAACAATTACCACCCTTTAATAACCACTGTTGTAACCATGCCTCTGTTAATTGATACACTCCTCTTGTAATTATCAGTTGCTGTGGACTTTCTTAATGTTTACCAAAATGTCACGTGCCATGATTTGGGAGAATGCTGCTTTTTAACCCAATGAGAGAAGATTCTGTAAATGTAGCTGATTATTACCAGCTGCTAACAGACCCTCTGATGATATATGATAATGTATTCTCTTATAGCCCACCTTGTTTCCATGTTGCCCCTGAGTGCATCATCCATATCCAGCCACGCAATGACCCAAAGTGCCCTGTTTTGTACTCACAAACTGTGGTTTAACAAAACTTGTTTCTACTGGTTCTCTAAGTTGGGTCTTTAAACATAACCTATGTTTTAGAAGTTCGATTTTCCATTAGTTTCACCAAACATTTATGTAAAAGAAAGAGTTTACAGTCAAGCATTTTTACAGTCATTACATAAGGTCAAACACTAAACTTGAAGATTTATTGTTGATAAATTTTTCTACTTGATCCCCCACTTAAGACACGTAGGTAATGAGAGAGTGCTGGAATCTGACACACAATGATAAGCAGAGATAAATAATTCCCTTGCGTGAGGAAGCTCTGGTTATGCAGGTACACGTGTAGCACTGAGGCTATTGTGTGCCAAGCTTTATCTCCTTAATCAGTTTTCTTTGCCACCACTTAATCATTTGTGCATGCCAAGGCTCAGACACATTGGATTCATTACACGCAGTGGGAGAACAGAGGCAGGATGACGACACCTGGTCTGATAGTGCTGACTTAGCTGCTGGACGGCAGTGAAAATTACACAGCCACTGGCCATTCTTTTATACCAGTGGGAATAGATTCAATCGAGTGCATTGTGAAGCTCTCCAACATCTGAACTCTCTGTCTCTCAACATGCTCGTTAATGCATCGCTGAGAGTGACAAAGAAGCATAATAAAAAGAAACATATGAAGACTGACGATCTGGCTGTGAATGTGAATGTGTGTGTTATTGTAGTTGACAGGGCTCATCAAGGTGTGTAGTTGTGCAGCTTCACAGCTTTTTAAGTTTCTTTGCAGGGATGACTGAGACGTCAATGTGGCTTCATGATACACACAAGAGTAAAAGCAAGTAATGAATATATAGCGTATGCAATGCAGGCAGAGGCAATAAAAAGTAAAGTTAAGAGAGTTAACAGCATGGCTGCAGTGTGCCGTGCTGGCATGTGTGATAAGTAAGGGCAGTAATCCAACATCTCTCTAACTCGCAGGCCTCACAAAGCAGGAGATTAAAGATGGTGATCTTGGTGATAGGGGAATGTCAAAGAGACACGATAGAAACAGCTGAGGAACCTGCCACACCTGGCATACAGTACGCATATGTTGCAATGTTTGCCTGTGTGTGTGCATGTTCGCTGCTGTAGGTATGTGTACAGGCACGGATGTGTTTAAGCTAGGTAGTTTGTGTGAGAATGACTGAGAGAGAGAGGAGTCAAGTTGTTTGTTGCCAGTGGGTGTAACCTGGCTTAGATAAATTTTGATCCCTACAGGGCAGCTCTGCTTGTCATCCACCCATCTCTGGGATGTGAGCATCTCATAAACACCACAACAAAAAAATTGGCTCCCTTCCCTTGTCTCCTTTTCCACTCCTTTTCCTTGCATGTTTATAGAAACTAAACGCTATCGTCTCCTCTCATCCGTTCACATTCTGCGGGCGCCCTGCATGCGAACAAGCATGTTTAATAAAACACAGGAGCTGATGACTAATGAGGAAATCATAAATGATGAAGTGGTTTGGATTTGGGAGAAAAGACAAGACTACCAATGTTATCATATCACAGTGACAGGACGCAGTGTTCACACAGTTTACCCTGCAATGCCACATCAAATGCGGTAACAAATGGATCTGCCAACAGCCCATTACCCCACCTGTCAGGTGAGAAATTATTCAAATCTGATCTGCAGCCAGTTCTCAGCTTCCAGCTGTAATTTATGAGCAATTTTAATTGTAGCAACGCCAAAAAAAAATACCTCATACATACCTGCTTGGCCTTAGGTGACTTTTTATTGTCAGACTGACTCTCTTTGATGTTCATATGTTCTGCAAGTAATATTCAACGATCATTCTGGATACTTTAATGTGTTATAAGTTCCTTACTGCCTTAAAATGGGTTAGTTTAGTATCTAAACTATTACATAAAGAGTTTCATAAGATTGTCAGTTCAACCTGAAAACACTCTCCAGTGATGTAAATCAATACATCAGTACAGAGGTTTTAGCTTAGCTGTTTTGTAGCATTAAATTAATCAAATAAGGTAAGAGGTTTTGTTGCAAAATCAGCAGCTGACCCAGGACTGAGGTCAGGAGAAGAGGATAGCAGCTGTATGTCTATGATAAGGAGATAAAACTTGAGCATCAGCCTCTGGGAATTAACTCCCTCTCTCATTCACCTCAGCTGAATACAAGGTTGCATTCTGGGATACATTGAGGGTCAAATTTTGGTGACCATCTTTTATCATTTTTCACCAGTACTGTAGGTGTGTATCGTTAAGTAACCTCTGTCAGTTACACTTTATACAGCCATATCATCATAGCACTGACCTGACATGGACATAATCACTTCTCTTCAACCAAATAAGGAAGCACTGCGTTCATAGATCATATGTTTGATACAGTATGATTGTAACTTAAGTAGACGTCATCCTTATTTACTGTATTTCTGACTCACTTCACCACCAGCCATGACTTGCTCTTTTTCTAGCAAAGTTTGGAGGAGTAGACTGAAGATAAATGTGACTAAATGTGACAAAACCTTATTCATTGGATCATGACTGATGATTATGATCCATGCGTGTGATTAAAGAAAAAGAAAGACCAGACATAAATATTATTTTGTCTGACTCATGATTCTCCCTCTAAATTTGTCAGTACAGTAATTCACTATGTCACGACACAATGCCACAAGTTGCTCCATCAAGGAAGAGGTCAATTGGGACACATCACATGTGAGTTACAACACCAGTGTCAAAAGTTGCAATATCCAGAAGGATCGAGCTCATTTTCTTTCACTATTCTCAACTCATAATTTTTCAGCAAAGTCTTCTGCTTTTCAAATAATATTTTGTCATTCAGGAGAAATCCATTTTATTTTTGCAAGAGTCAGTCAATTTGATTGCTATCATTATCATACAGTAAACATGAGGCTAACAGCAGCATTCAGTTAGCTTGCACAAAGACTGAGAAAAAGGAGAAGTTAAACTTAATAAAGCAACAACAAGACGTGATGTAATATCTTTACACTTTGTATTGCAGTTATGAGAATTGAGATAAACTTGGACCATTAGTTGTTTCCAGTTTTTATTGCTAATGTCAACAGGCTGTAGGCAGTGCCTTGCACTCTAGGAATGCTACCATACCTCTGATTGGGAGCTAGGGGTGTCATGGTATCAGATTTTCACCTCATAATTTTGTTGCCAAAAGTTCATGGAGCGACATTTTACTGCATGAACTCTATTAGTAAACACAATTGACTTACATGTCTGTATCCTATTCGAATGATGTTCAGCTTTATTTTTTATCCACGTCACCAGCTGACAGAAACTTCTAATTAAAGAAAACGTACAGTCTTCTTCTCAAATAATTCTACGTTACATGTTTTCCATGAAAATCATGAAATCCAAAAAACACACTTTATTGGGGGGTGCTTTCACCTGCCATCTCCTCCAACATGATTTGCACTGCAATAGTTGATACACACTTTTGCAAAGGTTAGCTAGCTAAGTAGAAAGCAAACTGCTTTCTCCATCAGCTGCTGCTGCTTCTTCTTAATCTCCCTTTATGGCAGATTGCAACCAGCGTGAAGAACCAGTACTGTCTCCTACTACAAACTAATTAGTTACCAGCATGTAATTTGGAGTGGTTTATTTTAGCCCTGGACTGCATTTTTTTCATTTTTTTTATTATTTTAATCATTATTATCTAAACCATTGTCTTAACATGTATTTATTTATTTTATATATAAAAAAATAATTATTTATTTCTCTATTTATTTCTTGTGTTCATCTGATCTTGTTAACTCTACCTTATTTTTAACTTTTTTTTCCACTCTTACTTATTTTATTAATTTTACTGTGTTGATTTTCTTTTCTTTTTAAGTATTTCTTTTTTTAATGTTCTCGTTCTTGTATGTACGTCGCTTTGAATAAAAGCGTTTGCTAAATGACATTGTAACATTGTAACATTGTAATCATGCCTTTTATAATTTTTTTATAAGTTTACCATTGCTGTTGTTTTCTGACTGTCTGTTATTCTGTGAAGCACTTTGGGCTACATGTTTTTATGTATGAAAGGTGCTTTATAAATAAAGTTGAGTTGAGTTGAGAACCAATAACATATCTGTTGTTTTTCAATAGTTTTGATAATAAATGTCAATATTAAAACCAGTGTTAATATGTGTTGTCTGTACAGTTTTATTGTTCAGTTGACAGCTCAACAACACAACACAACACAACACAACACAACACAACACAACACAACACAACACAACACAACACAACACAACACAACACAACACAACACAACACAGTGTGCAGTTAGTACCTCTTTAAAATCTGGCCTACACACTGAGCACATAAACAATCTGGAGACACTCCCATGAACACATGAATGAAAACTTTTTTGTGAATGACAGCAGGTGTATGACAAATAATTCTCTCTGTGTGTCATTGAAGACCTTTCATTCTGACTACGAGCTGTGTTCTTTGGCTCTAAGCTCTAGGACAGAGGGCTCTTCTCAAATCTTTAGACTTTTACTGTCTGAAAAAAAGTCCTGTTTAATATGAAAAACCTTTCAGTATTTGATAGCATGATTTATGAAACTCACTCAGCACATGTTGAATATGTAGGTTAGCCACTCAGTGGTGGAAGATATGACACCAAAGACAAGACTTTTTAACACACCACCAAAACAGACAGGCTGCGCTGGCAGAATTCTGCAGTGTTGTTCTTCAACTAAGTAACAATAGCCTACTGAACAAGCCATGTTTATTTGGTTTGATTGTGAAATAGCAAAACCATACCACTCAAAGCCAGGCTTTGCCTTGCTAGATCAACGTTGACAACATGATTCAAATATTTTAACTAAACACTGACAGTGGACAGAGCCTGACAGATATGTGTTTTGAAAGCTCACATTTATTTGAGAACAGAACAGCAGCTTCGTTTTTCTGTTGAAATAAGAGGCAAATACCACACTAAAAGAGTTCTTAGCTGATCAGTTAAGACAATGGACGACCGTGACATTTAGTGAAAAAAAATCTAAGGTAAAATAAATTATACTTTATTAACTATTAGGTTCTGCAGTACACAGCTAAAATTAGCATCTGACCACATTAGTTTTATGAAATCCACTTAAAGCCTAGTATTAGACAAGTAGTAATGTTGGCATTGAATGATGTCAGCATTAAAGATGTGAATTTTAAGATTATTATGCAGGTAGCCAGGAATTTACAGCATTTTATTTTTACTGTGAAACACTATTACATGTTAAAGTTATTAAGCAAGTCAATATGAATCTTAGATGTTGTCCAATAACAGCTGGAGGGCAAGCAGATATGTCGTTTTACCTTGAAACGCCTCTGCCTTTTTGCTTCCCAATGTCTTTACAGTCACTAATCAAGTAAAAAATCTGTGTTATGACAATTTGTCATGTTTATTATATACAAAACTTTGGCAAACCTGGATCCCAGCAGCGCACTGATATAGCAAACAAGCTTTCCACTGTGAGCGCAGCTGTGTAAGATTGATGTTTTATTGAATAGCTGTTGGTTAAGCATTTGAGAAATTAAATGAGTTACCTTCAATGAATAAATAGGCATGTCTACTTTTCAAGACCATGCAAGGCCTTAATTCCCCATCTGTTCATATAATTAGTTTAAAAGGGGACATCCGTATCATCATCTTTATGCTTGAATGCAAGCTAAAAATGCGAACATAGCTTGAACTAGCAAACAAGAAATTCACATTTTACACAACATTCCCAGTGTAATCCAGTACATCCCAAAGAGAAACATGGTCAATTGCTATTTCCAGATTTGCAAAATATATCTATACTAGAATCAACATATTCACCTGACATTCAGAATTCTTGGATACATGCAAAGCTAGTGAAATTTGTTAAACAATGATAGTCTAACCAATGCTCTGTTGAGTCACAGTGATCGAGTGGCTTGAGAAATCAGAGTATTTTGGTTCAAAACTTTGATCTGGATTGAAACATCTCAAGATGTATCACAATGCAGGTATCAATGTGAATGACTCACAGTTATGGAACGGAGGAATGCGCTCATAATAAGGAATGTAACTAACATTGCAGTAACTAAGGGCTGAGCACAAAACACAAATACCCTTTAAAGCAGTGCCAGGGTTAATTACATGCTCTGTGTTTTTAACTACCTTTCATGACCCGGTAGGCTCTGCTCTGTGGTAACCTTTGGTATCAATAGGACATGCATGCTCTCAGTATGTGTGTGCTTTGCTTGTATAAAGTTTGTGTGAATCCAGGTGTCAGTAATACTGAAATGTTTTAAGAGAACACAAAGACTGAAAATCTGCTGCTCATACATGACTCTTTAAACAACACCTGCTTTAGATAAAAAAGCATTAACTTTAAGAGATCACTCAATTTTGTAAGTGAAGAATTTTGATGAAACTGTGCCCTCAGGATGAATCCATCAAAGAGACACAATGAATCGACACCACATTCTGTTGATGTTGCCTGATTTCTGTGTCAGACTGTAAATCAAGACACCTTTTTAACTGTCTGTCATGCATCTTTATAAGTGTAAAAAATCCTAACTTACTCCCCACCAAGATGAGCTTTGTTCCCCACCCAACTGTACACCTGGTGACTGGCACATGCTCTAGCTCTACCTGCATACATGTTATGTATCCACATAAAGCTTAACATGTTCACCCGCACACCTCCGGCATCTGATCATAACTTGGTGGTATTTTCATCTGCACATAAAAACTCTGATGCTTTCATCTTGCATGTTTAGAATAGTTGATCTATCCCAGCTGTGTGTTCATAAAGTGTTATGTTTCTCAGAAAAGTTGTTTATTAAAGCCATTTTTATCTGATAATTAGAGGCAGAATATGAGAAAGACATTTATTGTAAAGCATTGTAAAGTACAAACATATTCCATGACAGAGCTGTAGTATATCAAATACCAAACAAAGAGATACCAGCTTATGTAAACGGTTCAGATCTTCTTACAGGTAAGCTGTTGTTTCCTGCTTTAGCATTTTATCCTGTCACACCTCCTCTGGGGCTATTTGGCCATCCACAAGGTTTTACCCCCTTCAATGTCTTCTGGCAGGAGGTTAGTGGTGCTTTCATTAGAGAGTTAGCTCTAACTGATGTCTTTCCTCGGAGCCAAAGCCACATTCTAGCATCGTCTTCTTCTCCTAGCTCCTTCACAACTTTGCTCAGGTTGGACCCTGTTATGCCAACACCTAGAAGCACTTGGACGACCGCACTGCTGCCTCTGGCTTTCCAGCTAGCCTCTTGGTACTCTGCTGCCAGCTCAAAGTATTTAAGATGTTTCCTTTCCTCTGCTGCTGTAATGCCCTTTTCCTAGGCGATGGTAAGCTGAATAATGAGGACCCATTTCTCCACAGCAGACCACATGACGATATCGGGTCAGAGAGAGTTGTTGTTGTGCTAGAGGCTGGCCTTGCTGTTACTACATAGTGGGCAGCCAACTTCCCTTCTCAAGCATTGGGCAATATTCTTATGGCATGGGAAGGTGTCGTACGCTGCCCTCAACAGAAAGCTGGGCCTGGCTTGGTGTCCTCCATCTATTCCCAGTATCATCCCATGTCCAGGCTCAATGAAGGCCCTGAGACACAGCTTTTATGTGGAAGTACTCTCGGTCCAGCTTGGTGACTTCATCCACGATTCTGGTCTTTAGCTGTGTCTTGGTGGCTTAAGACCAGAACTGTTGCGGTACTTCCCAGCCGAGTGTACCCAGTAACCCAGTGTGGATGGTCTGGGCTGAATCCATCACCTCTCAGTGTTGCAGATCGGAGATGGCGTGACCTAGAGTACCTCAATATGTGCAGCTACTTGCAGCCTATGCAGGTGGGAGCTTTTATTTTCCTTAAATACATTTTAAAATTCTTAAAATAAATGTTTAGTTATATTTAATATAAATTGTATTGTGCGAAAAACAAAATTATCTATTCTTGTAAAGATTGACGGAAATTGTTGCTTTCATTTTGGGTACCTTTTTAGTTTTCCAGCTTTGTGACCAGCTTAACTTCATTTAGCATAACTTATCAACCTTATATAAAGCAACTAAAAAACAGCTCATTGGATAGATAAAGTGAAACTCTAAAGTTTAAAGTATCCTCAATGACCAAAGTAGAGTTGTGTTAACAAAAAGAAACCTTAGTTGAAACACAACCAGAAGTTTTTTAATGATGAGGAGCTATGCGTTTTCCTTCAGTGTGAAGGTACAATACTTTTTGAAAGTCAATCTAAGATACTGAAGTTGTGATGCGATATTTTTTCCTAACTTACTTTTGCAGCTATTTATTATAACAGCAGGATTTAATTGTGTTAAATGGTGGGTAGTAAGCGTTAGGGGTGACCCCAAATAGTCGAATATTTGACGATTCGTTTTAACGAGCCTTAGTCGAATGCCAATCTCATAGTTGAATATTTGCATATGAAACGTGGATCATTCCATTCAAACCATGGGGGTGCTCAATGTCTAATTTTACATTATTTTCCTGTTTCCCGTAAAAAATTGTGTTTCATTTAGGTAATTAAATCTCCCCTGGTAATTTAAGGTGGACTCTCCCATTTAGCGGGAGCTGTGGAGCAGACGTACCTCAGCTGGCCTTTAAATCTTTCTACGTTCATGGTAGCTCAAAATGTCAGGAAATAAAACTTCAGTTGATCCTAAAAATAGTAATGAAGATGAGGAGCAGCTTCATGAAGAGGGTTGTGAGATCAAGGATTACCGGACCACACAAAAACTGTGCGGGGCCAAAAGAATGAGGAGGGATACCCAAAGCTGTCCGAAGCCTCAAAAACAATCCACAGCATCCCATCCACCTCCACGCCATCAGAGAGGATATTCTCAAAGACAGGATTTACAGTCAACAAAGCAAGGAGCGCACTTCTGCCCGTACACACGATGGTTTTCCTCGCATACAATTTGAAAAGACTTAAGCGGACAAAGACGCGATGAAAGACTGTTTTAAAAGGTTCTGTTAAGAGATTTAAAAACCCTCTAGCTGGTTCAGGTTTGATTCTGAACATTATACAGATGTTTAGCCTTAAGTTGGACAAACTACCCTCTGCAGCGCTGCTCTCCGTTGTGCGAACACTGTTTAAATATCTCCTGATTCCTTTCTCTATAACGGCGCGTTGTTCCATGTTTAACAGATGGCG
This sequence comes from Notolabrus celidotus, assembly GCF_009762535.1. Lineage (NCBI taxonomy): Eukaryota > Metazoa > Chordata > Actinopteri > Labriformes > Labridae > Notolabrus > Notolabrus celidotus. The sequence goes on along the minus strand of NC_048274.1, from coordinate 19,952,573 downwards.
GCCTTATTTGAGTATTCTCTCCATCACCTCGTTGTTTTTGCAATATAGATTTAAAAAAATCCAAGTTTTATACTTATAATATTCTGTTGTCCCTTTTACTTTAAGCTACGAGTCTCTTAATTGTAAATGGTTATGCTTAATATTGTCATGCGGTCACCATCATGCAGACTTTGGGTCAATAAGGAAAAACAATAAACATTCGACTATTCGTCGACTATGGGCAAAATCTGATGAATCAGATTCGACTAAGCAAATCCTTAGTCGGGCTCACCCCTAGTAAGCGTATACTCCTTAGGCCAGAAGTACTAAAGTCTAAAATCTAGAGTTCACTTTGTACTTCTTGTTTTTTGCTTAATAAAAAGGTTGCAAATAGAAAATGAAAACAGGCCCATTACAGAAAATCTTGCAGGCACAGATACTCCTCCTGCACCTGTAAATTCCTATCAAATCCTGATATGTTTAGATTTCTGCTGAACCAAATCCAAACATCCAATTTGTATTTTCAGTAGCTGGTCACGGAGGAAAGCTGTGTTGAGTCATTGACATATTTGGTTTTCTTCCAAGTTGAAAGGTTGTGAAATAATTAGAATGATTTTTTTCTTGTGCTTGAAATAATAAAGAGAAATTGGCAGTGTTAGTACTAGTTTAGATTGGTTAACACGAACCTTAACTTTTCATTGGTACATCAGAGTGAGGTGTTCATGACATGTTGTTTCTAACTAACACAAAGTACATGAGTGCTTGACCATAACTTGTTAAAATAATTATGTATGGAATGCACAGAGTACCACTTTCGTTTTATGAGCTGTCAACACCACATTTTGTTTACTGCATTTTTCACTGTCACATCAGGGCTGTTTTGGCCCAGATCCGATGAGACATGGACTTCACTGGACCTCTTAAGGTTTGCTGTGATGTCTGGCACACAGCAACAGATACTTTAGGTCCTGTTAGTTTTGAGGTGGGGTCTCCATGGATCATACTCAGTTATGCAGCACATCTGACAGATGCTGGATTGGACTGAGATCTGGGAAATTTGGTGGTGGACAGGGGTCAATATTAGCATGACCTTAAATGGTCTGCGGCTATGCAGCCTGATATGCAACAAAGCATGCCGCACTGTGTGTTCCACACCTTTTTATCATAACAAGCATTCACTTTTATAACATTCTGGATATGACCCAGTCATCTAGCCATCATAATTTGGCCCTCCTCAATTACGCTCACAGTTTAAATGTGTGAATAAAACTGCTGATAAATGACAACGGTTCAAAAATGGTCATGAGACAGCCTCCGTGCCCTTCTCCAGCCAGTTCCACTGCTGTCTAAGCGAGACCTTTGTTATGGTGGGAGGCATTTCATAATGCTACTGGTGTCTGCACAATGGTTGCCAAGCTCTAATTGAATTATCAGCCTGTTTTCCAAAGCAGGCTGCCAGAAAACACTCAGTCTGCCTGGGCCAAAGACAACAGTTCGTGATGTTGTCCTGTGAGTGTGTGTCTGTATGTGTGCGTTTTTATTCCTCTGCACCAGTGTCTGAGCAATCTGAGCGGCAGTGTGTGAATCAGCCTCAAAGTGATTTGTATGAATATTAAACAAACACAAGGGTTACACCTTAAAACCTCCAATAGTCTCAAACAGATATTTTGCCCATAGAAGTGCCATGCATTGACTTAGGAGTTTGTCTGCCTGCCATCAGTTACCCAGCTGTGGTTTGACCTCAAAATAACAGGTAATGAATCTTGAGATTTACAAAGCAGGTAAGTGGGAGGCAGATGATGAAGGTTAACCGCCACAGCCAAACACTGTTAACTGGATATGTTACAACTTGCATTTGTTTTGAAGAATGTGAAGACTTTAGGAACAGACGTCATCAAAACCAAATTATTTTCTCGAATCATAAAACAAGCCAAGGTGAAATGCTTTTATTATGTTGCTGAAAAGAAAATGATTGGCAGGGTAAGGGTGTGAAAAGTCAAGCTCCTGTGAGAACAGTGTCAATTTCCAAACATCAATTAGCGTATATCGTGAGCGCACAAACACTGGTCACATTGTGAAATAGGCTAATGGATGTTATGACGACTTGAGATGGAAGCACTCTTAAGTTTTTCTGTTCAGACCATTTTACTCAACACTGATATTTTTATATTAAAAAGAAGAAAGAGAAAACTTGGCAGCCAATACATACAAGTAAACAATTGTAGTTGGGCAATCTAATTGTAAAGTGTGGTGTGCTAAGCTAGCATTAAATTCAGTTTACAAAGCTTTACTTCTTCAACTAGAAAGTAAACAAGATATTCATGATGAATAGAGGAGGGTAAATAAACAATATTCATTGGGTTGTGTGCACACATACTTCACACCACCCCTATATAAAGCCTGGTTTATACTTCTGTATTGACTCTACACCACAGTGGCTGACACAGTCGTGAGCACTAGTGGGTCGGAGCATCCGTGTTTTATGCTAGTCAGATTGCCTGTTTCTGGTTCCACTATGTTTTCTGCTTGCTTGTCAACAGTGAAGTATGGTGACTCTGAGCATATTATGTTTTACGGCAACTGGGGAAATGTTGTAAAAGCAGGAAATAACATGCTGCCCAGCAGACCAACCACAAGCCTTCTTTTATTTCAATCAGGAGAGACACAGTTTGAAGATTAAATGTTATTTATTACAACTTAATGAATAATAAAACTTGATGTAAATCTTTGGTGTGAGGACTTTATGGGGATAATTTTGTGAGCGTAGGATGTGTGAATTTGGCAGCAGAAGAAATCCCCCTAGACTCAACACACTGGTGGTGGTGGTTATTGAGTTCTAGGAATTGAATACTTTCCGGAGACCAGGTGGAGATGGGGAGGTGGAGGGGTGCTCACCACCAATGCAAGAAGGAACTAGCTGGAGAGAGAGACACATTTAAAGACAGCAGAAAGTTGATAGGCTGACGATAAGGGCGTGCCACTGAGCTATTTGATGACAGCCGCTGCTGATTAACCAATGACTGCTCTGAAGCATGCAGCTGGAAGCGGGTGAGCTATTGAACGAGGGAGAGGAGAGTTAAACAACTGCTGTGATTGCTTTTATAGTCTTCCTGTCTGAACTTTCGCTAGAGCTACATTTAAGCACATAATTACATTTGGAGCAAATGCATGTTGGCTATGTGCATAGGCTTCTGCATTGAAACAGGGCTACATGGGCCGATTCAACACAAATGTGTAAACCAGGCTTAATTAAGTGTCCCAGTTGGGCTACCCCAGTCGACTCTGGTTGGCATGGCCCCCGTTAAAATCTGATCACCCACCCCAAGAGCATCCAAAAATCCCAAACTATGATAAGCTATTTACCTTGTCAGAGGCAGGACGTGTGTTGAAATCAACATATTGGGCTGAGATGCAACAGGCTGCTGGTTGCTTTCTTAGCAGTTTAATGTATCACATTCTGTTTTTAGTACTTGTATTGTTACTTTGATGTTTTTCTACACTTTCAGTGCTCAAAGGATTAAGATTAGAACAATTATCTGTTGTCACTTCGTTATGTTACTCCAATAAAAAATACACAAAGGAATACAACATCTGTGTTGTACTTTGATAGAGGCAATTCAAGTAGATTTGAAAATGTTCAATTCTATTGTCTCTGTTTGCAGGCATACCTGCAAACATTTGTAAACAGAAATGCCAAGTGGTATCTAAGTAACTCATCATTCAATATTTACATGTAATGATAAAATAAAGCCTCCTCCAAGAATCTCCACCTTAAAGCGGTTGAGGGGTTTCTGTGTCCCGGTGAACTGGGAAGCTATGGTGTCAGGGGCATCAGCCCCTGGTAGGGTCTCCCCAGGCAAATTGGTCCCGGGGGAGGGGCCAGACTAAAGGCTGATTTATACTTCTGTGTCGCCCCTACGCAGCAGGGGCTGACGCGGACATGAGCCCCACATACTTCTGCGTCGATGTGTCCGTGTCGCGCAGCAATTCTCCTCCGAAACACTTGAGGGCAGTGTGGTCTCTCTGATAGCCGGTCGCCTGCTTCCGGTCCTGCTACGATCTCTGTTTACTTTTCCACATCGATTCAGAGCGTGTTAAGTTAATCTACAGCTGATACATGTTGCTGTTTATCATACAGACATGATTACATGAAGAATAGAGAGGAGGAGATGAAATACACGGCCGATGTGTGGCCGATGTCCGGGATCCCGGAAGTGCTGTGAATGCGGGAAAGACAAAGCCGTCGAGCGGACCAATCACAGAGCTTGCGGTCCGCGTCGGCTCTACGCGTAGTTACATTTTGGAGGAGGTGCACGTCAGCTACGTGCGTAGGCCTCTGCGTAGGTACTGGAGCTACGCGGACCTACGGCGTAGGCTACGCCGTCGATTCGACGCAGAAGTATAAATCAGCCTTAAGAGCAATTCAGAAAAGCTTCATGACACGACAACAAGGGACAAGAGCTACCTCGCCCAGAAGAAGGACACCGGCACCCTGTGGGCCCACCACTCGCAGGGGTAGGCATGAGGGTTAGGTGCGTAGGAGGCTGGGTAGCGGTCTAAGTATAAGACTTGGGCTTGCAGATCCAAAGCGGTATAGACTGGCTGTTGGGACATGGAGAGAGGCTGGACTCTCTCCTATTCCAGAGTTGCTCAGGGGGAGAGGCGCCGATCGGGTGTGGGGATACTCACAATCCCCCGGCTGAGCACCTCAGTGTTGGAGTTTTCCCCGGAGAGTGAGAGGGTCGCCTCCCTGCATTGCGGGGAGCAAGGCTCTGACTGTTATTTGTGCATATGCACCAAATGGCAGTTCGGAGCTATGTGAGTGCTGTGTCCGCATACTTGGCACAAAGTCGGACACGTTCTCAGTGTGTGTTGGCCTCCGATCCTGTTTGTAATTTTTATGGACAGGGTCTCAAGGCGCAGCCAGGGGGAGGAGGGTCTTCAGTGCGGGGGGCTCAGAATTTCATCTCTGCTTTTTGCAGACAAAGTGGTTCTGTTGGCTCCTTCGAGCTGGGACCTTCAGCAGGCATTTGGGCGGTTTGCAGCTGAGTGCGAAGCAGCTGGGATGAGAGTCAGTACCTCCAAGTCTGAGGCCATGGTTCTCTGCTGGAAAACGGTGGATTGCTCTCTCTCTTTGTGGGGAGCGAGTCTTTGACCCAAGTGGGGGAGTTTAAGTATCTCGGGGTCTTGTTCGCGAGTGGGGGTAAAATGGAGCGGTGCAGCGTCAGCAGTTATGCAAGCATTGTACCTGACCGTTGTGGTAAAGAGGGAGCTGAGCCGGAAGGCAAAGCTTGCACTTTACCGGTCGGTCTACATTCCAACCTTTACCTATGGTCATGAGCTGTGGGTCTTGACTGAAATAATAAGATCTGGGATACAAGCAGTTGAAATGAGCTTCCTCCGAAGGGTGGCTGGGCTCAGCCCAAGCGGCAAACTCCGGTCTCAAACGATGAAGCCAATGCGGAAGTGTTATAAACTGCAATACATCGAAAATCCGCTTGAGGCTGGCTGCAGAAACACCGGAAACCACATAGATATGAATGGGAAAAAGACGATCTTTGCAGTATTAATAAACATGTTTACAGCCTGGTTCAAAAAACGTCTTGGCCCTACAAAGCTAATCTCTCTAATGGCACACACTGTACGGGGGGTGAATTTTTTTCTAACGTGACGGTTAAGAAGATATTAAGATTACGAGTTTTGCCCAAATAAGGACATGACTGACGTGACTCCCGGTCGGGAACACACAGCCATTGGCTAAGAGGCTCACACTACGTCACACTCTGCCTAGTTGAGGTCCGCATTACCAATATGGCTGCTGCCGTTGATTTGCCTCAAAACAGCTCTCAGGAACAGATGGGTGACGTCACAGATACTACGTCCATATTTTATACAGTCTATGGCTTAGCCTTAGAGACAGGGTCAGGAGCTCAGACATCCGGAAGGAGTTTGGACTAGAGCCGCTGCTCCTTCATCTGATAAGGATGCCTCCGGGAGGCCTCCCTTTAGAGGTGGTCTGGGGACGTACGACTGGGAGGCCCCGGGGGAAGAACCAGAACTCGGTGGAGGGGCTATACATCCCGCCTTCGGATGCCCAAGGAGGAGCTGGAAAGTGTTGCTGGGGAGATGTCTGGGTCAAGGAAGGAAGGAAGGAAGGAAGGAAGGAAGGAAGGAAGGAAGGAAGGAAGGAAGGAAGGAAGGAAGGAAGGAAGGAAGGAAGGAAGGAAGGAAGGAAGGAAGGGTGGCTGGATGGATGGATGGATGGATGGCTGGCTGGATGGATGGATGGATGGATGGATGGATGGATGGATGGATGGATGGATGATGGATGGATGGATGGATGGATGGATGGATGATGGATGGATGGATGGATGGATGGATGGATGGATGGATGGAAGGATGGAAGGATGGAAACTTTATCCGGACTTTATTCCTGCCAGACTGCAAACCCACATATATAAGATCCTGGTACAATTTCATTTTTCACTCACTGTTTGTGTTTGCTCATTTTAATAAGACTTTGTATTCTGGCATTTGTACCATGGTCAACTGAAAATGGAGACCTGCAGTGTGTGTGAAATGAAGCAGATTCCTTATCTTGTACTATTATTCAAAGGAATCTGTAACTCTCTATAAAACGCTGATGAAAGGACACAACAAGTTGGGGTGATGCATGAACACAACAAGTCAAAGTCAGGAAAATGACAGCTAGTAAGCGGAGTAATGACAATATTCATGTTGAACAGAATTTTGCTGCTTTGCTACATCATTGACATAAGCACATAATAGTCACCATTATGGAAAACGACTTGCCCTCTGTCGACACATTCTACCCTAGTGCCTCTTCATCTAGTAGAGTAATTTGGGTATTTAGAGCATGTCCAACACGGAAAAGCAAGTTTGGGAATCTGGAAAGTCTTGAAATAGTCTTAATAATATCAGGAGTTAATGTGTAATAGGGCTAAAACTGTTACACGCTTCTTTAGCAAATAGTTTCACATTTGTTGAACTGATTAACCAAGACAGATAATAATAATTTTGCTCTAAACTCTGATTTGATGTACTCCCAGGCATAATTGTTGTCTCCGTAGCTACTAAGTGCTGGCCACCTACTATGTCTATGTGCTGTTTGGTGCTGGGTACAAGTCATGTACAATGGTTTGATCAGAGCTTTTTGCTCAAACTAGCTGTCTGTTCTGTCAAACAATGCTGATGGGAGCGTTTAGAGTGAACAAGTTAAACGGTTGGCTTGTCAGTGTCCTGTAAGACCAAAACAACAAGCTGAAGGAAACAAGAAATCCTTGCTGTGCTACAGAAAACAACTGTTTTTGGGTTTGTCACTTAACCAACATGGATTCATAACATTCCAGCAAGTTGTTAGTATTTCTACATTATTTCTACACATAGGGTGCATCTGATACCTGAATCATAAAAATAAGAGCAATTTGTACAGCCTGATTGACTTTAAAATCTAAGTTATGTACTTTACTATTCTTTTCTTTACCATATTTGCACAGAGATTAGGTTTTGGCCACTGGAGGTTTCCTTTTACTGACATGCTTCCCTTAAGGTAGTCAGTTAAAGGCATATGTTTACACCTGTCACTGAGAATTGTATGCCTCCAAGCACGTTAAAAGAAAGAAAAAGCAAGTTGTAAACGTGCGGCAGCTTGAGGCAGGGTCAGAAGGTTGAAGGTTGGAAAAGATGAAGCTGTTGTCCTCACGCAAGGCAACTCTGCAACCAGAGGCAACGCTCTTTTTTCCTTCAAAGACAGAGCCGTGGACTCGCTCATCCGGTTTTTCACACTCTTGGCTCTGCTGTGTGCATGCGAACAGCTTGTAAATGACAGAGGAAGCCAAGGTGTATAAAGAGCGAGTGCCTGAGGCCAGGGGAGTTTACACAGTGCGCTGCCATTAATCCGCCCTCAGATTTTTCTATCCAATTCTACCATAACAATGCTATCCGAGTGCAACTTTCCTGTAAAGCTAACTAAAAGTGTTTGGCAGCTCTTTGATATGCATTCTTGTCAGGTGTGATATTAAATGTGTGCAACGCGTGCCAAGAGGCACCACTGTGGAAAATCAAATCATGCATGTGCCATTCACAGGATAAATTAATCAGACTTTTTGAACAGTCAGAAGACGTGGAGATGTGCTCTTGGAGTCATGGCTGTTTGATTTTCTTTTTACATGTAATCTTTTTGTTTGCTTTATTCATTCATTTGTTGCAAAAACTAAACTTTACCATGGGACCCGCATTAAAACAAACACTTAAACTCACTACAATCTCTCACAGTGTGCAGACAGCTTCCTCTAATAAATATACAGTGTGTCAGATTAACCACTTCAGTAATGTCAGGTCCTGACTGAAGGATCAGTGCTTCTGAAAGAGCCTCCTGCTGTGGTTTCTTAAACAGACACCTGCAGGACAACAGATAGTACATACTGATCATGGGATTGGTGGCAAGCTTTTGACACAGCTAATAAGTCCATTACTCATCAGACAAGCAGTGATTCTCAGGCCTCTTAGCAGCTCCATTATGAGCAGAGTGACAGAAGTCGGCCTACAATCGGAAGAGGGTGTGCCCCAAAGACAAGGACTGGAAGAGGAACAGGCTTCAGAGAGTAAACTAGGGTGCTTAGCACTCTGCCTCAGGCACGTAGCTCAGATTTAAGAATGAGTTAGCGTGTCAAGATAGCGTGTCTCGCAGCAGACCACGCCTGCACCTGTCAGGTATTCGGTGGCATGCCTGCGTTTCGTGTGGGAGATCATGTGTGCGTGCACGGCTGCATGTTATATAGTAAGGCATGTCTGTGTGCTTCCTTTCCTTTTTGCACGCAGCTGCATACTCTACCGATGATAGACACCTATGATTTACCTGTGATGCCTGCAATAGCTACGGATCCCTAGAAACATCTAAATATTTACCAGGAATTTCAGCAGTGTACCTGCTGGGTCGGGCCACTTCTTCAGTCTTCTGCTGACACAATACATCTGATTATATAAACTGTACGATTTATGTGTCACCTCAAACAATCCCAGCTACCTGAGTCATGGACTGTCCAAACCTGTGCTGTGATTCAGCAATGCTTAATTTTTGTAGGCAACATTTAACCATTACATAATCTATATTCGAAGATGAAAACAATCTCGTTGGTGACATGTTTCTGCACGTCAGGATTACATGTTTAAGTAGGCAATACTGTTCAAACAACCCTGATAAAAATATGATTTCTTTGAGTCTAGACCTTAAATGATAATGAGAGAAACCCTCAGAATATTCTATATCTAGTGTCAAAAAATAATAAAATTAAAGTTGTTTTTTTGCCACCTGCTTAGGCCAAATAAATAGTGAGTGAATCAGGTATACATTACATGTAATAAAGATGTTAGAGAACATTTCACTGACATTTTTACAAGGGCTGTCAGCAGTGTTAATCCTAATGTGATTATGTGCAAAAATGACTATTACTTTTTGTGATTATTATTTTGTCCTTAGAGACAAAGTAGTTTTCCTGCTGCAGCGTCTTCCTGCTGCCGCAGTGATGAAAATAACAACTTGACTTTGAACGGCACATTTCAGTTTCAAAAACTCCCAGACGGCTCAGTTGATAAATCAAAATTGATAAACTTTTATGTCAAATTGATTTAAAATATCACTGAAGTACTTTAAGCAGACCACTATTTAGCAATATAATATGATAATCAAAGAAGTGAAATACAGAGCTTGCTAAATAAGTGGCAACAGACTGAAGGCAAGTCAAAACAGGGGAGGACATCAGTGTATTCACATTGTTTATATGGATTTTTAGCTGTTTTGAATTGCAAGATTAACAATTAAAAGTCAATGATTAGTAGCAATTAAAAACAGAATTGTTTGAAAGCCCTCATTTTTTCACATCCAGCGGATAGTAGCAGCTTTCAAGACTGACTCACTAGACATTTTTGTGTTGGAACGACATGCACCTTTTTAGTTGCTAAGACCTTTTTTATATTCACTTTGTTTCTGGGGCCTCAATGCCATTTGTAAATTAAAGTGTTGTATAATATAAAGGGAGTTTTCAGATAGTTTTCTTTTTGCAAAGAAGAGCTACTATGGCTGAGACCAAGTCTAATAAAAGTGCTGAGACGGAGTCAAAACAATTAAGTTACAGGACAGAAAATTTAAGCAAGTTTAAAATCTGTATTGACGCACTGCAGAGCTAAGTGCTAAATCTTTGTGTTTGATTTTATGACCAACCAACATTTTACATGTAAGAATATAAAAGGAACGATGACTCTTTAAAGACTGTATTCAAATGATGCACAGAGTGGAAAGATGTTACTGTGGCATGTTCTGCTTTCTTTGGATGGAGCACCCACTTGCTGATGTTGGTAGTTTTCTATGCCCTGCTCTTAGATAAGAATTTGTGCCAGTTTCCGTTGCCAGAATGTGGATTTTATGTAAGACATTAGTACGTGCATCTTCTCGCGGAGACTAGGTGCTTTCTTTATGGTTTATGAAGAAGAGATGAATGATAAACGTGAAGCTATGCTGTCCTGCTTGTGGAGCCTGCAGTTTCTCAGCGAACTATTTAAATACTGAGAAAAGCTTACTTACGATACTGTTAGGGGGATGCAGCTGTTCATTCTTATCTCTATAACACACAACTGTTTTGAGACGTACACAGTTCATTCGTTTATTCTCATGGGATTAGTGCAGTTTTTCTTTATGTGATGTCATTACATGAATGGAAGAAGAAATGTGGTAATGTTTCTGTAAATATTACCAAAAAGCCTGTGATGTCATCGTGAGTTAGATAAGGAACAAATACTTTCTGCGTGGAATGAAGAGAGGCGGCAGTAAGCGGCTGCAGCTCCTGGCATGATTTAGGACCAAGACGGAAACTGAAAATGAAGTTAGTGATGTGTTGATTTTCCAGAGGTTGATGGTCTTGGACTATCCTTTGACCTCTGTTCTCATCTCTTTTTAAGAGAGTCAAATGGATTCAAAAAATTTCTACAAAGATGCAAAAAGATGATTTTATATTTTCTGCAGTGATGCATCCGAGGCACCCTGTGAATTCCTCAGTCATTGCATGTGTTGATGCCTTCAGTTGAACTCTATCAACTTGCTTAACGTAATATACGTAATATACGTATGTTTGTTGAGACTTATCAGTCGGTGGAAATGTGAGCCCATGTTTTATTGTTACAAGTTACCAGAGATATCAGATTTTTATTCATATGGTTATTTTTGTGGAATTAGTGGACTTCTGCAGTAATGAATGGTGGTGTTACAAACATTAGGGAAGACGGGGACACCTGCAACAAAAGTCAATGGCCTGCAAAGTCATGAATGCTGTGTTTTCATGAATGCTGTGTTTCAGCAATAAGACCATCACATTTCATTTTTTTCCCTGCATCAGAGGCAGAGAGATACAGGTAAGAGCATGAACTTCCGGGGGTAGAGAGGGAGAATTATAGGACTGTAGAATAGATTACATTGCTATAATGGCCAGCCCTTAAGGAAATTCACTATGATGCACAATCTATTACGAGCTCTCCAGAAAGCTTACATTTCTGCATGCTGATTCTCTGTAAAAGTGAGTTGTTGACTGTGTGTGACCTTGTTTTGACTGGTTGATTATCTTGTAGATAAACACTGAGTATAATGTAACATCTGATTTTGACCTCTGACCCCACCCTGAAGGTGGCTGAACAGAGGATTTCCTAGAGAAACCTGAAAAAAATGATCATAACATTATCTTCATAACATCATAATGAGCCGAATAAGTAAATCACTTAAAGATATATTTGAATACAAACATTTGCATTTCCAAAAGCCCACATTCAGCATAGCCACGCTTTTCCTACACGCCCCCACTGACAGACACGCAGCCTCTTTTCTAAGCTCCTTCACACACGTAAAAACACACACACACACACAGAAGCCTAGACTGTTTGAAGTGACAGCCCTGTCGTGCATGAGGTGTATTTATGAATGGTTATAGTGTGCCAGTACGGAAATTGTTCTCATACGAGGAAACATCTGGCCAAATTTTATCTGATGTATCTTTATTCTCATCTAAAGATGCCAACAAATAGTTACACAACTCTTCTCACAGTGCAACACCAATTGGATCTCACATCCCAACAGCATGGATGAACACACAGCTATAATTAGATGAGTCAAAGATATGATTTTATAGAGATTGAAAAGTATATTTATTTTAAAAAATGCTCTTACTGTGAAAGCTCTTCTTCCATTTCAGTAAAATATTTGTTTAAAATAAGCTGAAAATAAGTGTTTATGCTGAAAATGTCACTTTAAGAAAGTTTGATGTTTCCCCTCACTGAAAATATGTCTCTCTTCTCATTATGATGGTGTTGACAGATGTATTATCAGGGGTGGTAAGAGAGCAATTTGCTGCCATGTGGACTCTGTTGACCTCCTCTCTGTCACCCCCTACAGGCCAAGAGGGAAGCCTCCATGACAAGTGGTGACGGAAATGAGATAATCTCTTTCACTCTCCTGCCTTTCTCTCACTGACATGCTTCTTAAATTGTTTCATGTTGTTTTTCCTGATCCTGGTTGCTCCGACAACGACTCTACTGTGAGAAGTGACCGCACGGCAGGAGGCGGAGTTGTTAGGTGAGAAGCTTGACAAGTGAAACCAACACTCACACACATACTAATGTAAATATGATGATAAAAGAAAAGTAACTTAAAAACAGTGTGCTGTATTTTTCTGTTTCTACATATTTGGTGCAAAGACACACACACACACACACACACACACACACACACTCACAGAAGCAGAGCAGGATCTACTGAGATCTGCTCACTAGGATCAAAGGACAGCAAGAGGCCAGACAGAGTGAACTTGCACGCAGCAGATCAAACACACCGCATGTTCTTCAGCCTTTTCTACTGAGGTGGGTGCAAGTCCAGACATGCCCCCTTTGAGGAGCCTGTGCTCTATAATTATCCCTCCAGCTGTTTATACCCAGGCATTTGACCTCTGACTCCTGATACCTTCACCTTTCATAATGAAGCTCATTCACGCCACAGTTCAGCAGTCAATGCTGAGGATAAGTGGGAGCATGTGCTCCTTACATACATTCAGGATGATTTATTTATTTTCAGTAACTTGCATGTTTGGATAGCTATGAATATTTAAAGGCGGTAATTGCAAGAGGATGAAATGCTGTGAGAACTTGTTAACTGTGGTTGTCTCACCTGGTTGGTATTTGAACTGATACAGTGAGGAAGCCAAACTCTCAGATGATTATCTGTAAATTAGCGCCCTCTGCTGCTTGAGTTACTTCACTCCAGGTAAAAGGAGTGCAGATTAAAAAATCCACAAAAAGAAAAGCTTTTTAAAACACTTGAATTGTACAAGGTTTACTCAGCAGCATCAGGGCGATTTTAGGATCACATTTTTAGGGGTGCTCAGCCCCTAAAGAGATTGTGATATGGCTAGTTTCTTGCAAGTGCTGGAACCTACATAAAACCACTCCTTCACTCAACTACATTTATTTTACTACATATGAGATTTCTATTCATAATGATACCAAATAACTTTAGTTATGCACCACAAAGTATTTGAGAAAATTAAAGATTGAATGTGCTGCTTTTGCAAAGATATTGAATTCGTACAAGGGTTTTTTTTTATGATGGGTTTGATTGTTATTTTTACTGGTAAGGCGAGGTCATGAGAGTCCATATAAAAAAGTGATTAGCACATCAATGCATCAGTTATTGTGATACAGTAATCAACCATATTCAATCATTCTGTGATTTTTGCTAATTGAAAGTACAACTTTTTCACTTTTTCAAGTACCAAAATTATCAATCAATCAAAAATGGTAAATGTTTAAAAAGAAATCTAGATTCATGTTACCTTGAATGCACAGTTTTGTTTGTGAGTTTTTACTGACCCCTCCCATTTGACATGTATTAATCTGTTAAATGTTATCATCATTGACCTCCCTTATTTTGACTGATCCTCAGAGCTTCTGATTATATGGGACTGTGTTGTTACTGATTTTAAACTATCTGGTCCTTTTTTTTTTACACCAGCAAATGATTTTGTTTAAAAAGCTCTTCTCTAACCCAAGTTTTAAAACATCTGATAGTACATAGTATCACCATGAACAAATTAGTATTTTATTGAATGTTAAAAAAAATCAGCTGAGGTGAGAAAGTTTGGTGACACACATGAATTTGTGTGGTTCGGTTTGTTGCTGCTCCATGGAATCCCAGAAGGCGTCCTGATAAGCAGAAGGATATAGTTAGTGACATCAACCATCTTTGATTATTAAATAAGCTGTGTTTAGAAAGACATTAAACATCTGTAAATGTTGTCATGATTTGTGAGTGTACCTCTGTGTGCTCTCCAGATTCTCCTGCAGGTCAAATGTGAGTGTTTCTTCTTCTGCATCAAGGAAACTGGCTGGCTGTCCTGCACTCGCTGTCCTCACATCATAACCTGCTATTTTCACCCTCAGTGACTGGCAGCAGATCAGGGCATGGAGAGAGAACAAACGGAGAAACAACAGTGATTATGAAAAAAAAAAAAAAACACCCTTTGTAATCATGGATAACCAGTAAAACAGCAACAATACATATACTACTGGAAAATTATTCCAACATGGCTGCGTTTGACCTGACCCTATTAACAAAACACATCCCCATTCATTGAAAGTTGAGTGCACGCTGTGCTGGAAAAGACAGCGACACTGCACAACTTTTTTCACATCTTTTCTCCTTCATTTCATAATCATGCATTCACAGAAAACTGGGGTATATTGTTTATGTTTTATGGTACATGAACCTTGTAGAGTGCTCTTTTGATTCAAAGAGTCTTATATTTAAGATAAAGTGTGACCAGTGGAGTCGGACAGAGAGCTTGGGGGTCTGTGCCTCACAACTTTCTCTGCAGGCTGAGAGCTAAATTACCGTACTCTAGCTCAGTTGTTCTCAAGGTGGGGTCCTGGGACCCCTGGGGGTCTGCGAACCATAGCGTGGGGGTCCATGAAATAATTTGAATACATTTCTAGTAAATCATAAAATTGTGCTGTGTCATTACAAAACAGCATACACCATTGTTATGATACCATTTGGTGGCTCGAAGGGATATGTGAGTCTTGTTACTGTTAATTTTCTGAAAGCGTTTAAGATCAATTACTTGAAAAGTATAAATGTTGTCATGTTGAGTCCACAAGGAATCAAATGTCCCTCTGTTTTAAAGTATACAAGTGGTGTTTACTTGATTCAAATTGAAGTGTTATCTGTTTATCACTATGGTACAGGTCTGAAGTATTTACATTGATACGTTTTACAATACAAATAGTTCCAAGGGCAACTAAGAGTGCAAATGGTAGTAAGCATGTGCTTTAGTGATGGGAAGTTGGGCTCTTTTCAGAGAGCCGGCTCTTCTGACTCGGCCCCCAAAGAAGAGCCGGCTCTTTCGACTCCCGAACGGCTCTTAATGTAGGATCTTTTGTTTTACCTTAACTTTGCAAAAACTAATGGTTTGTGTGTTGAAACCCCTTTTACGTACGGTGTTTTTATGAGAAGCCTTATATTGCCCAATTGTGTGCATTTATTCTGTTACAAAATCATTCTCACCCTGATCCTAGGATTATGATTAGGGTTAGGGTTGTGATTAGGGTTAGGGTTAGGGTTGTGATTAGGGTTAGGGTTGGGGTTAGGGTTGTGATTAGGGTTAGGGTTAGGGTTGTGATTAGGGTTAGGGTTAGGGTTGTGATTAGGGTTAGGGTTGGGATTAGGGTTAGGGTTACGGTATGGGTTAAGGTTAGGGTTAGGATTAGGGTTAGGGTTAGGATTAGGGTTAGGGTTAGGGTTAGGATTAGGGTTATGGTTAGGTTTAGGGTTAGGATTAGGGTTAGGATTAGGGTTAGGGTTAGGGTTGTGATTAGGGTTAGGGTTAGGGTTGTGATTAGGGATAGGGTCATGATTATGATTAGGGTTAGGGTTAGGATTAGGGTTAGGATTAGGATTAGGGTTAGGGTTAGGGTTAGGGGTTAGGGTTAGGGTTAGGGGTTAGGGTTAGGGTTAGGATTAGGGTTAGGATTAGGGTTAGGATTAGGATTAGGGTTAGGGTTAGGGTTAGGATTAGGGTTAGGGTTAGGATTAGGGTTAGGGTTAGGATTAGGGTTATGGTTAGGTTTAGGGTTAGGATTAGGGTTAGGATTAGGGTTAGGGTTAGAGTTGTGATTAGGGTTAGGGTTAGGGTTGTGATTAGGGATAGGGTCATGATTATGATTAGGGTTAGGATTAGGGTTAGGATTAGGATTAGGGTTAGGGTTAGGGGTTAGGGTTAGGGTTAGGGGTTAGGGTTAGGATTAGGGTTAGGATTAGGGTTAGGATTAGGGTTAGGGTTAGGATTAGGGTTAGGGTTAGGATTAGAGTTAGGGTTTGGGTTAGGGTTAGGGTTAGGATTAGGGTTAGGGTTGGGGTTAGGATTAGGATTAGGGTTAGGATTAGGGTTAAGGTTACGGTTACGGTAAGGGTTAAGGTTAGGGTTAGGATTAGGGTTAGGGTTAGGATTAGGTTTAGAACCAGAACTACATTTAAGCATACAGAACCAGAACCAAACTCATGCAAACAGAACCAGAATCAAACTCAACCAGAACCGAACCAGACCCAAACCAGAACCGTACCAGAACTGAACCAGAACTGAACCAGAACTAGAACCGAACCAGAACCGAACCAGAACCGAACCAGAACCGTACCAGAACCGAACCAGACTTGAACCAGAACCAAACCAGATTTGAACCAGTCCCGAACCAGAACTGAACCAAACCAAAACCATACCAGAAACTAACCAGAACCGTACCAGAACTGAACCAGAACCGGAACCAAACCGAACCAGAACCGTACCAGAACGAACCAGAACCGAAACCGAAACGAACCAGAACCATACCAGAAACGAACCAGAACCGAACCAGAACCGTACCAGCACTGAACCAGAACCGGAACCGAAGAGAACCAGAACCATACCAGAAACGAACCAGAAACGAACCAGAAACGAACCAGAACCGTACCAGAACGAACCAGAACCAAAACCGAACCGAACCAGAACCATACCAGAAACGAACCAGAACCGAACCAGAACCGTACCAGAACCGAACCAGACTTGAACCAGAACCGAACCAGAACCGTACCAGAGCCGAACCAGACTTGAACCAGAACCAAACCAGATTCGAACCAGACCCGAACCAGAACTGAACCAGAACCATACCAGAAACGAACCAGAACCGAACCAGAACTGAACCAGAACCATACCAGAAACGAACCAGAAACATACCAGAAACGAACCAGAACCGACCCAGAAACGTACCAGAACCGAACCAGAACCGAACCAGACTTGAACCAGAATCAGAATCGATCCAGAACAGAACCGAACCAGAACCATACCAGAACAGAACCAGAACCAAACCAGAACCGAACTCAAGCAAACTGAACCAAAACCAGAACCAAACTCAAGCAAACAGAACCAGAAGCAAACCAGAACCGAACTTAAGCAAACTGAACCAAAACCAGAACCAAACTCAAGCAAACAGAACCAGAACCAACTCAGGTAAACAGAAACAGAACCAACTCAAGCAAACACAACCAGAACCAAACTCGAGCAAACAGAACCAGAACCAAACTCAAGCAAACATTAGTAACGTCCTCAGGTTGGCATTGAGAAAAATCAGATGCCTCAGCTTGGATGGGCTGATCTGATTTCTCCTCCCAGTGAGTATTTGCCCTGTCTTCAAGAAGACTCTCTCTGAAGGAACAGATGAAGCCAGGATACACAGCCTCCCCTCCATCACCTGTATCCTATATCCTCACATATGATTGGCCGCATGGCCGCCATGCTGACCAATCAAAACAAAGTTCTGCTGTGAGCAGAGCTGGGGCTGAGCACTGTGAGAGCTAAGCAGCGAAAGGAAAAAACTGGGAGCCGGCTCTCTCTCTCTCGATGCGAGCCGGCTCTTCTGATTCACTATAAAGCATTGGCTCTCAGAGCCGCAGCTTTTGATCATGACACATCACTAATGTGCTTAATCTGTGTTACAATTATGAGGGGGCCATGGACAATTTTCTCACCTGTAAGGGGTCCCTGGCTCCAAAAAGTTAAAGTGAACCCCTGCTCTAGCTAGTAGGAGTGCAAACTCCCGATAGTGAAAACAAACGGAACAAAAAGAGCGACACAGCTGCACAGAAACTCCACGTTGTAGACATCGCTGATCATAATAGACATCGCCACGCAGGAAGACAGTTTAGATGTTTTTAAATATCTGAGAGATCTTCAAATACAGAGCGAGTCTTTACACCGGTGCGATTTTTTCAGAGTTTACGGTAACTCAAATAAAAAAAATGTGACATATGCTTTGTTTTATATCGACCACTTAGCAGGATGAATATCAGGATTAAACAGGTATATTTTGAGTCTGAGTTGAGTTGAGAAACATTTGTGGCCATTTTTGTCATTCAGATCTATTTAGGTCATTAAAGCACTGATCCTCTGATCATTATTATTATTTAATTATTTCAGTAAGGCAGCTTCCAGATTCCTTTGCAGGCTCTTTTGTTTTTTTCTTAGCTCATTTTATATTTTTTGAGAAAAGAGAAAGCTGAGATGAGAGTTGCCCATCATTGTTACTTGGTTGCACTAATAAAGTGAAGTGCTGTACATCTGTGGTTGCATTATTCTATTATCAATTTGCCATCATTTTTAAGTATGTAAGAGATGATTTCATTGATAGCCATAGACTACATGTCTTTCAATGTAGACTTCCACTGAGAGGAGCATATTAGACTATTTAGGAACTAAATTAGGAACTAAATTTAGACAGTCATACCAGCTTGATCATCAATGAAAATGTCCTAGAAATGTCCTGGAAAATGATCTCTGGAAAAGAGTGGGAACCCTGTTAATGTAGGAATGACTATGGAAAGATGTTTTGATCATGAGCAATCATCAAAACAGTAAAAAGCGTGACAACCAACCCCGTTCTCCCCTACTGTATGTACAGTATGGCTATAGTTAGTATGAGTTTGTGTAGGAGCCGTATTCTAGTTTATTTCTTATTTTCATAGTTTTTCATTTTCAACATTTCTATTTTGCCTTTTAAATTTTGTCTGTGCCCTCCACAGGTGGTGAGGGCGCTAGTATGTAAGTTGGTGCGCATGACACAGGGGAGAGAGGACAGATCACGGGGCATACAAGCGGCAACCTCCGGTCTCAAACTATGAAGCCCATGCGGAACATGTGCACGCTATCTGTCCCCTTTAAGTGTTTTGGAAGGTGGCCAACGAGTATGTTTTGATATTTATATCTCATCATGCTGGGAGGCTGTACTTGATTAAACTATTCATAAAGTATGCGATCATAACCTTCTGTAAACTTGTCAAAGTAAGAGCTGTGGTTATACAAATCTACACGTGTCATGAGAAGCGTTCTCCTGATGTTTTTGAGCATTCAGGTTCGACTGTTTTCACCGTGCCGCTGTCAATCAGTAACGTGTGGCGTTTGGGTGACCCCAAAAAATCTGCTGCTTCACGGCACGGTCATGACCGAATGTTGGTATGTAAAAGTGTAGAGTCCGAATATAAGACTAGTCCACTTTTTTACATGCAGTTTAAAAGGAAAACCCCAGCTTTAATCATGAACAATATGGTTATTATTATTTAGTATTTTTAGCCAATGATGTCTCTATATGCCGGTCAACTGCACGTGAAACCGACTAATGGCCGTAAATACCGGCTAACGTAGACCCTGATGTTGTTGTTGTCACATATACGTGGTTATTTTAACAAAGGAGGTTGTTAACATTTCTTGACAGCAGCCACACTGACGAGGCTTCCTTCAGTGTCTGCATACATTTTGTCTATTTTGAAGCAGCATCTCATCTCTTCCTGCGAGGACTCGCTGAAGAATCTGGAAAGTGGGTGCTAAGTTGTGCAGACTGGGAAATGTTGATCTCTGGGTTTCCGCTTTCCAAGTTCAGACGAACATCAGTGGGTCACACAGAAATAAAGAATCTGGGTGGTAGCATGAGCAGAACTACAAAGATGGATATGAGGAGAAAACGTAACAAATCATTGTTCCCATGACTTTCACTGTGTGTGCACCAGAGATTTTATACATTTAGAAAGTCTTATGTTTACATTACACTATCAATATTTTTATATCTGAATATTTATTATGTAGCCCTCTGTCACTTCTTGCAAGAGTCTAAGTGCACTTTTCTGAACTACACAGTAACTGACCTGCTGCTTTGTCAAGAGCAACCCATCAAAGGTTTTAAGACGGAACTTAACTTCAACCTAAGTTACAAGAGTTGGTACGCTTTCTAAAGTGTTAATAAAAAAATGCTTTTGCTGTTTTTTTTTTTAATCCTTTAAACCCTGTATTTAATTGAAAATAGTGCAAAGCCAAAATATCAAATGTTGAAACTGAAAATTGTAATGTTTCATTAAAAGTATAAATTTATTATACATTTGATGGCAACCTGTTTCTGGTGTTCTCTACATTCTTGAATGATAGGATTTCAGCTGCTCAACAGTTCAGCGTCTCCTTTTTTCATATTTTTCATTTCATCGTGCACCAAATATTGATGCACTAAATGTTATTGATTTACTACACTTTAATCAAATCAATATCTAGAATATAAGATTAAAGCGTTTACAAAATACCTGCTGAAATAAAATCTGGTTGGGCATGTGTCACTGTAATTATGATTTAAAGGGTGCTGGGATGGAATTAGGGATGCTTTAGCACCCTTAAAAGGTGTTTAAAGATGCCCATGAGCAGCATCAGAGGTTCTGATTAAAAATCTAAATTCCTGCTCAATGAACCTTTACAGTATTTTTTAATGCAAGATAGGAGTTTGACTTATCTCTCCACACTACGCTCTCTAAAATTTTTACTTGTAATGATAACTTTCAATCACCTATGGTTTAAGTTCTTTAAAAATGTTTATTCATCGAGATAAACGCAAGTCACGTCTCTCTTCTTTGGCTGACATCAAATCCTCTTGACATTTAACCTCTGGTGTAACTGAGGTAATTCCACCTTAATAACATGCACAATCAGTCATGAATGGCAGTGAATCATATAATCATGCCTGCACAGTGAACATGCTCCCTATTGTGCTTACAATAACATAAACATTTAAAGTGCTGGTCATAATGATCCAAATAAAAATGCATCCAGAAATGTTGTTAAAAATATTTTTTATCACTATTTTATAGTGCTGAACTTTACTGTATTATCAACAAATCCTACAGGGCCAACATTGCTTTATGCTAATAAAGCATTCACTTAAGTCTAAATAGACATTTTTAAAAAGGGCAGCTAAGAAAATAAATCAGCCCCTTATTCGTTAATATGAAGAAACTGTGATGGATATATGATTCCTCGAACTAAAGCTTCATAAACCGCAAAATTATCAACCAACAAACTGGTAATGAAAACAATGCACTGCTGGTATTCTTGAAGAACTTGTTAAAAAGAAAATAATAATTATGGAACTGCACTCATGTCTGTATAACACTCTTTATCAGATTTTGATGTAACTCCTTTATTTGTAAATTACATCATGCACAGTCAGGGTATGTGTGATGATTGTACAAGCTGATTCAGCTCTAAGAGTAATTACAGACGCCTCTTCTACGATGTTGGTTGAAGGGAAAAGTTGTCCTAGGCCACAATGAAAGACTTGGAAGTGGTAATAAGTATGTCGTTTTTCCATATGGAATTGGCTGCAGCCTGGTTGACTTACTGGGGGCTTGTTTGGAGTAAAGACACCAGTTACCTGAACATAGCTGAAAAAATGGAAACAGGAAGACATGAGAGCTAGCCGTCTTTACCCGAAGGCGAATAAGATCTTGCCAAAACTCCTTTAAGGGTTTTGTAAATGATAACATGGAGATATGGTTATGAGTAAGCACACACTCTCACAAGTCAGATCAGTGGATTAAAATCAGTTTATATCAATTTGAGTGTAAAGACAGGGAATTAGAACTGTAACCCTGGTTTGTTACTTGATTCTAATTGGTCAGTATACGCCATAACAATGGTGTGTTATTTCACCACTGCAAATTGTTGCTAGAGACAGCTTGCGTCAAAAATCAATCCAAGGAAAGAGTCAATAAACACCATGGTGGTTACTTTTCAAATTACATTGAACATATCTGAAGAGCTCAAGAAAATTTGATTTGTGGTTGATGGCTGACCAGTCACCAGCAAAGAAAAAAATTTAGATGTACAGTAAATGTTGCAGAAATGTGAATTGACAGTAAAAGACTATAGAAGACTATAGAAGCTGAGTGAAAGAGACATTGACCACATGGAAGTATGGACTTTACCTTGTCTAACTTTACTATCAAATAATATTTTCAGTTTAATATTTTTCATGACAGAAAAAGTTGAAGACATGTCTATTTATTTTAAATGTAAAAGACTGTATGTGCCATCATTTCAATCTGTCTTTGATTAAATATGGATGAAAAAAGGAACGCTTTTTTTATACTTGAATTTGAGTTTTTTTATTGTACATTTAAAAAGTACATCAGGCAAGAATGTGTTTGTGCAACAGTAAAGCAATGTGACTTTAACAGTCATGAGTGAGTGTCTGAAGACTCCTCAGAGTAGAGGATAGTTGTAGAACTCAGAGTGGAGGTCTGGCTCCTGCAGACAGGTGCAGGGAGCTCACAGTGCGGGCCCTGGCTCTTTGTACCAACACCCTGCAGGCAAACTGTCAGCGGCAGCAGAGCTTCCACGGACAGACTCTGGAACAGGAAGAGATGTAGACGATAAAGTTCATCGTTTGAAGTGGTTCAGCTCAGAGGCGCAGCTCAGACATAAAGGCACACAGTGCATCTTTCCAGCTCCATGCCGTGCACACACATCCCTCACACACACCACAGCTTGTGAAAGGGAGCCAGATAGTGCTCACAGTGGTTAAGAGAGTCTGTGGTCCAATTTCCGTGATCATAATCCTTGTGTCTCCCTGTTTCACTGTCTGTGGCAGTGTGGAGAGTGTATTCAAGGCCACATTCCAAACTCAACCCACACGCACGTTAGAAATTATTTACAAGTTGGTTTTTGTGTGGTGTAGGTCAAAGGTCAGGTATTGAGCATAAGATCTCCTTGTCCAGAGCCCCACTCTACAAAATCCACTTCCCCACTGGAGTGAGGAGGACTGTCCAGAGAGATGCCTCGCCGCTCTCCAAACACCTTCTCCTGCAGTTCTATAATGTCATTGCGGATGTCGGCCATCATTAGCAACAGGAAGTCGAAGGAGCCGGGTGGTCCCTGTGGACAGAGGATAAAATGAGGGATAAATGAGATACCCTGGATGTCATTTTTCTTATTGAGTTTGATGGTCAATAAACAGAGATCCTTTTGGGTCTGTTAGGGTTACTAAACAAATAATCCTTTTTGTTATCACAAATAATGAGGTCAGAATCACTGAAAGAAATAGAAAGTGCATATCATGAACCACTTTTTGTGAAAGTCTAAATGTCTCTTGTTAATTATATCAGTAGATAATTATATCAGTGATAAACTCTAAATGATACCTCTTGGCAGAGGAAGAAAACCCTCTCCATCCAGCCTGCATGGAATAATTAGAACTTTGACATTTGATACATTGTGCAAATAAATTACCTGTTTTGGTTTTAAAAAAAATCTTGTTTAGTTGGTCGATAATGATTGTTACACGTCTGCAAGCCGCATGAAATGAAGGTCAGAGGTCATGGACAGGGACACTAACAAAAAAAAATAATTAAAACCCTCAAATACAAACAAATGTAAAGCCTTTGGGGTCTAAAAGGTGGAGTGGAGGTGTAAAGCTCCATAGCCACCCACTAATTCTACTACAAAGAGTAGACAAACTAAGGAACAGGCCTAAACCAAATGTAATCTGAAATAAAAAACTCTCCTGAGAGATCAATCCTCTTTTCCTTTTGCCACCCTCCTTTCCTCCACAATACATCCACAAACATAAACACTCTTCAAACAAAACCCAGAGGAAACAACTGAAGGTGTTGTCTTCTCTGTTGCACACCCTTAACTGAGATAAAGGAGCTCCTTTTATTGAGCAGCCAGCTGATGAGCTCAAGGTGGGTGTAATGAGGGCAGGTGCTCTCAATGATGGGCTCGTTAGAGCCCTGGAGGTCACAGACTACCTCCATCTGTAACAATGATCTACCTGTTTAAGTTTTACATTTAAAAAAAATGTCACTTTTTTTGTTGGCAATTTACATTTTCAGAAGAAGAAAAAAACGAGGGAGTCATCTAAAGAAAATGAATAATATGAAACCGTGGAATTTTCCACAGCATGTTTGTATATTCACACAGTAGTTTTAGAAATGTGAAAGTAAAAAAATAAAAAAAATAAACTCACTGGTGGACCTCTTGGACCAGGAGCTCCTCTGTCACCCTGCAGAGGAGAAACAGCAAAACATTTACCCCATTACATCTCATCTGTAGCGGATTCCATTCACCCTGCAACATGTGTGTAAAGACAATGTAGACACTAGCTGGCAACGGGGTAACTATAAACGTAAATGCACACAAGCACATGGAAAGCACACACAGAGGGGACAATAACTAAAAGCACATGAGGAAAAGTGAAGTAATGACCTTCAATCCATCTCTCCCTGATGCCCCAGGAGGTCCCTGTATGAACCAGAAAACACAGGTATGATCAGGTTTGTGGAGCTTCAAATGCAAAGAGAAATCAAATGAAGATAAAGTAAAGACCTAATGACTGTTTTTTATTGGTAAACACATTTATTCTTTTTAACTTTCTTACAATGCCCAATCTGTTATGCAAAGCTGACAAGAAGTTTCAGCAAATCTGGAGGTAAAGGTTGACTAATGTGCGTTTAGTTTTCACAGATTTTGTCACAGGTTGGAGAATTGCGCACAAAATATTTTCCCGCTTCACTTGGATAAAATAAGGCTGAATACCTCCTGAATACCAAACTGATTTTCATATGACTTGCTAACCTCCAGTTTTTAGGCCCTTATTTGATGTTTTGAAGTAGAGGGGGGTCCGTCGTGGGTCTTTAACTTTGAATGCTGACAGGGACAGACTGGATGTGATACATTATGGGACAGGTTTTTTCTTACCACTGGCCCTCTGCGCCCTCTTTTGATGTGCTTCAGGTCAGGCTCTGGACCCATAGGTCCCATGTCTCCCCGTGGACCTCTAGGGCCAGGTGGGCCCTTTACACCTGGGTCCCCTCTCTTTCCTGGTTCACCTGGGTGTCCTGATGGCGACAGATGGATAGCTGTTACAGTTTAGATTACAAATATCCACCTCTGTTTATATTGTAAACTAGCTGCAAAATAACACTACATAGAAAATTACATCCCAAAGTATGAGTCTCTCTACTCTCTCTCTCTTTGGAATTTTATTTTGCAGTAATGTCATTACCTGGGACCCCAGGAGCACCTGGAGGGCCTGGCAGGCCAGGAAGACAATGGCTATCAGGAATTTTCCCCTGGCGCCCAAGAGATGGCTTGTTACTGCTGTTGGCCAGGCCAGGTACCTACACACACACACACACACACACAGGGGGAAAAAGTAGGATAAATAAAAGAAAGCAGTGACCAGTCACTTCTGCACGGCCTCTAGGAAAAAAAAATTGCCAAGCTCTGTAAACACCATTTTATGTTACCTGGTTGGGTGACTGTGTGTTTCCCAGCCTTAGTTTTAGCTGCAGCAGACTGTTTTTCATGTTAGTGAAATCCTGACAAGTGAACGAGCAGCTTCCAGCACTCATCAAGGTGTCTGACTTCCCCGATGAACTCACTGCAAAATGATGAGAATCTTCCTTTGAAATAAGCCACATGAAAATCCCCCTCCAAAAAAAATGTAAGTAACGAAACAGAAACTCACGGTTGTGTACAGGGATGCAGGAGCGTTGGTCCGGTGCCAGTATGTAACCAGTGCGACAGTGGCAAAGGAAGCTGCCCACTGTGTTCACACATTCATGGTCACACATGCTACTCCCTGGGTGCTCACACTCATCTATGTCTGCATGTGTGTGTTTGTGAAAGGAAAAGACCAAAGGAAAGAACATTAGATAATCTCAAAGTTTATAAGGAAAAGTCTGGAGATTATTCCCTTTCATGACTTCTCAGAATGGGTGGTTTCATCTTCATGCATGTGTTGCTGTTCAGCCCTTTGAAATGTGCTCAAGAGGATTGAATACTAAGCCTGCTGTGACTTCAAAAAGAAACATTTATGTCTACATGGACTTCTATATTGTGCAACTTTGATGGAGATAAACTAAAACATCAGCTGAATAGCTTAGTACCAGAGAAAGAAACTGCTTTGCCAGATAAATCAGGAAGAGGGCGCCATCTTTCCACTTGAACATAGTGCTGTTAAATGGAGTGGGTGTTACTTGTTTAGGAACATATTTTAACTTGCACATAGATCACAGTGGCCTGTGGTAAAATAAGATATTTATTGACAGTAAAAGATGAGAAAATCTGAAGTATTTTCTGTTAGGGAGGAGAAGGGAGTGAACTGACCTAGACAGTATGGAGATTTGTGGTTACGGTGTCTTTCCCGGTCGAAGCGATAGCCAGGGTAACACGTGCAGACGACTCGTCCAAAGTTATCAGTGCACTGCTGCTCACAGGGAGATGCTTCACACACATCCACATCTACAGAGAGAACATCAGAAATGATGAGCATGTTAGAGTAGTTCAGGATCATTAAGTGTCCCATAAAAAAAACAGGTTTTATACTAACAAAGTTTCACATCTACAACTCACAGCTGACTATTGTAGCTTTTTCTGATGCCCTTTTAAAAAGAAGTTATAAGAAAAGTAGGATAAACACAATTTTGGATGCCTACGAATCCTCCACATGGATAAATGTAGGGTTGCATCAATCAATTACAACCCCATGCACTGAAAAACTTTTTCCAGGCAGAACTCTGCAACCGTGAACTCAACTTTTGGGGGAAACTTTGCATGCATACTCATCTGGTGGTTTCACACTGAGAATTGGAAAGTCAATAAAAAGATGTCAGTGGGTAAATACAATACATTATGGATAATACATAACAAAATGTCAGTGTGATAAGTCAATCAACAGACATGTCTGAGTCATGGCCTAGTTTTCATATCTGATCCCAGATGTGCTTCACTCAGAGACCTCTGACTGAGTGACAAATCACTGTCCTGTTTAATATACATGCAACACAATAATAACCCTGTGTGTATTTTGGCTATTAATATAAAGTATATATTGGCCTTTTCATGGACTTAAATGTCCTCTAAGGCTCTTCAGTGTATTTGATATACTGTATAGTATTGCATTTAATTTACTTTAGATATAAGCTTTTAAAATGTATCATACATTCTTATGTTTATCTACACAACATATTTCAAATTCATATGAATGAACATAGTAGCCAACGCTTGTGAAAACATTATATCTAATATTATAGCTATGGGTTACAAAAAGTATAACATCAATCCAAAAAAGAAGTGTAAGATCGGGATGTGTATTAAACAGTTTTATGCTTATGTGAAGTAGTTTTTTGGAGGTTATTGGCTATATTAACATACAAATATTGTATACTGTATATTGTATAATGTACGGTTACATATACTTCTTTTTCCTTGGTGAGTGCACTTCAGGACATACAAGCTGCCTTGAACATTGTCCATACAAATCTTTGTAAACTCAGACAGGTTACCAAAAGACTAAAATGATTTACTTCCATAGGTCCAAAAGTTTGAGACAGTTTAAAGGTGACATATTACGCTCTTTTTCATCAAAATATATTGGTCTAAGAGGTCCCAAAAACATGTCTTTAAAGTTTATGCTAAAAAAACCACTTTGAAATCAGATTTTTGCATGCCTAAAAAAACCCTCTTTTTCAGCCCTGCTCAGAACAGTCGGTTTTCTCTCTGACCACGCCCCCTCAGGAAGCGGATGTGCCCTCGGCTCTCCGGCATGTTGATCCAATGTTTACATGTTGGCTGAATATACACGGCTGCTCACAGACCTGCGTTACTTCAACCCTCTGAATCTGATCCTGATTCAGATCCTGGCGGAGAGGCGCCTGCAGCAGGACCTTTCTGAACGATTGGTCACAGATTCTGTGTTTCTTGTTGTTGTATATGTCAGTATGTAGACGTGTGTCTTGGTACACAGCTACGAACATGTAGCTATGTGGCTATGCTAACTAGCGCTAGCACTTTTCCAGTAAAAAAGGGAGTAAAACCGACCTCTGCCAGAAAGGCAGCAGGACCTCTCTGAGTGATTGGTCACAGATTCTGTGTTTCTTGTTGTTTTATTTGTCAGTAGGTCGACGTGTGTCTTGGTACTCAGCTACAGCTACGAACATGTAGCTATGTAGCTATGTGGCTATGCTAACTAGCGCTAGCACTTTTCCATGAAAAATAAAAATCATCCACTAGATCTTCAAATCTGCAGACGTGGGGAGTAAAATCGACCTTTGTGTTTCTGAAGACAGCCTACAACTAGCATGCCTCCCTCCTAAGCTCCTTGTTAGCAGTGTGCAGGTAATGAAAAACGGAGGAGGGGTTGAGTTGTATTTTATACAGTCTATGAGCTGAACAAACTCTGACTCCGTGTCAGACCGGATATTGTTGTGACGTAACAAAAACACTGAAAACTGAAACGGCTCGTTTGAGCACAAATTTACAGAAAGGTGGAGAAATCAAAACGGGGGCAAAATGGATTTTTTTCATTTTGGGGGGTTTGTAGACATGCCAGGGACACATATTTCAGGTAGAGAACCATTAAAAAGTCGATTTTGCATGATATGTCACCTTTAAGATTGTCAGAATTTGAATTTGAACAACGTGGTGATTGAATGTGTCCCAAAATAAAAAATATATGTTTTCTCTAAGAGGAACATCTGTCTTTGGATTATTATATCAAGAGTCTAACAAAACAAAAAAAAAGACTGAAACTGAGTTTCTGCTATAGAAACATACGCTGTTATTATTTTGTTCACAGAAAAAACTCATCCAAGCAACCTTTCTATCTGTAATGAACTACGGTGATATTCTTTATATGCACTCAACCTCATCACTGTGTTATATGAGAGAGTAGGTCTGTCTTCCTTACCCAACAGAAGAATGAAGCATTGGTATATCAGCACTACATGAACTGCCTTCTTACAAGAGTTCTCAACTGACTCCTGAAACTGCAACCTTTAGCCTCAGGGACACATCATGTATGTCATTCCTGGAAGTTGCTCTGTCTTTGGTAAAATTCCTGTTAAAGGCTACAATAAATCTTGGTCTGAGCTACAGGTGTCTTCTAATGAACCAGATTATTTTATGGATTTGGTGGATTTGACCTGTGTATGCTTGTGTTTCACTACCTCAACGGCAATATTCCTGGTCAAATAAGTTAAAATAAAATAAAATAAAAATAAAATAAAATACATTTGAATAAAATGAAATAAAGCTGGAGGTAATATCCTGCCTTAAAAAGCTATGTTCTTTGGAGAAACAGTGCCCTCTAGTGGCTGAAGTTAAACACTGTTATTCCACTGTTAAAACAAACTGCAAACTTCAAACACTAAACCAGTTTGTCAACATTTTCACCAGCGTTTCTGATTATGATTATATAAGTATAATTTCCACAATTACATATCTTTTGTACCCGTGACAAAAAAAGCAGCTCCCTGAGCCAAAAATGTGGGTGGTTTCTCTGTTGGCTGGTATGTTGTTTGTCCCAGTGTGCTGCAATGTGTTAGTTATCTGAAACAACTCCTTAAACATAATGGAATCCAAACTGACCGTGGTCCATGACCCACAAATGTTGCAATCAGATGATTGCAGACCTCGTTTTGTGCAGCCTGTTTGAATCTAAAACCTGCTGTGGAAAATACACTGTCAGCATCTGAATCAGATCTGAGAGTTTAAACTAAAAAGGTTAGTATAAATGGTTTACCTACTTTCAGGTATGCACTGGCCCATCACAAACCTGAAGCCGTCACAGCATTTCCTCCTGAAACAAAAAAGAGTATTTTTGTATCAGCCTTCTCAAATCAGCTGGGTCAGCACTTCAGCCTCACAGTGAAATAAATAATTTGACATTTTATTAAAAACTCCTGTTTTCTCTGTTATATAAAGTAAGAGGAGATGACTGATGACACACTCATCTATATTTGACTAGAAACAGGTTACCTTAGCTTCACATAAAGACAGAATATCTGGAGGAGGCTTTTGGCAGGAAAGGTTTGGATTGATGGCGTACTGATTATCAAAGATACTTCAACCAGGATTAAAGACGTCTGTTTTACAACAACTGAGAGCAAAGTCGCAAAGTCATTTGGCCTCTTGAGCCATCAGGTTGGAACAGTGTTGTGTCTCTGTGCATGTCTGAGTTGTGTGGCACTCCTGCTGTGTGTTAACAAGCAGTGCCTCTTGCGTTTCCCCAACGCTGTACTGCGATGTGAAATCACACGCTAGGACACCAATATTACACAGTTTCAGGGTGCATTGTGTAAGTACAAAGGCATAATTATGGCCGAACTTTGTTCCAACGTTGTTCCAAAATTGCAGTGTGTAAGAGGCTTATGGTTCCTTCCCATATCCATATGAAGACGATACAAGGAGGTCTGTTTGTAACACATGTCAATAACCTTATTGTCTCCAAATCATTTCTGTAAAGCAGGACTGTCGCATATACATGTACTGACCATAACCATTATGAAAAAGGGAAGGAAATATTGATACTGTGCTAAAATAAGCATGTGGTAATAATGTGTAACTAATTGGATCGTATTAGGGGGCAGTATTGGTTCTTTAAGTTGGCTGCAATCTGCCATTATACAGAACGAAGATGAAGACAAAGCAACTGCAGCAGAAGAAGACAACTCACCAGCTAGCTGGTCATTACTGCAGTGTGTAGCTACTACTGCAGTCCCCAATCATGACAGATGATATTGCGGTTCTCTACCTGCATGAAAAGAAGTTTCCTCACCAGTTTGGAAGTTTATGGATTTCGGGAAACGATGGGATGTTTGTGGACAAAAGTAACTCAGAATTACACGCAGAGTAACGGGTGAGTTTTTGTTTAATCAGAAGTTTCTGTCACAAGCCTGATGATGCAGATAAAACATAACTTTGCATATTATTAGAAATGGATTGTGTTATGTAAGCAAGTCAGCTGTGTATATTAGTGAAGTTTATGAAGTAAAGTGCTGCTCCACATTTGTCGAGCCTTTCGTAAATTTGACTGACAGCACTGTTTTTTTGTGTGTGTATTCCATAATTATTGTGATCATATCATAATCAGGAATTTTATTTGGCCACGATAATTGTGAGATGAAAATGTGAGATTGTGACAGCCCTACTGTAAAATATCCTACACTTCCAGAGACATACCTATGTCAGAAAAAGCTCTGAAATTACATCTCAAGATTTTCAGGAAACTTCAAAGTGAGAAAGAACAAATTTGTATCATTTTCATCATCTGCATTATTGAATCAGGTTCTAGAGGTAAACAAAGACAGTTATCAGTCATTTTGCCATGTTATATAACAGAGATATACAGCAAACATTATGAGCTTCTAAAATGTCAGACTAGTAAGAACAATCCTGACATCTCAACTTTATAGTCTTTGAATGTGTCAGAAAAACCAACAACAGCTTAACAGTAATTAAGCCCAGTTTAAGACTGACATAGAACAGTAGGATGGAGACTTCCTCTGTCTTTGAGCTAAATCATCACCACTCAAGTGATTTCCAAATAGTCTCCTCTCTTTTGTGTTGTAACACTTTAATGGATGCAGTTTTTGAAACACAATTTTTTACAATGATAATTGAGAAACAATTTCTCCCTAAATTGATTTGTGGTGTTTGGCACTGACACTTGTCCAGCCATCCTACAACAGTCCACCACGTGTTACGCACATTACAGTTTAAAAAACAGAGAGGAAACAGCTCTCAAGGTGAAGGAACAAAGCCACGTAACACACACTCAAGAAAGAACACTCCTGTTCCAAAAACTGCATGCTGTTACCAGAGGGGATTTAGCATGCTGCCTTGTTCACTTTCTCCTCATGACAACAAGTTGCTTTTATTCTCCTCCAGCCTCCATGCAGTGTAACTCTAAATCAATCTGAGATGCCCCTCCTCCTCCTGAATGAAAAATAACCTATAAAACAGTGAGGCCGACCTAAACTGATGAGATCCAGATGAGAGCAGCTTTAATCTGCAGCCTGTAGCTGAGAGTGTTGAGAGGGATGGATGAGGTTGAGCATCAAGCTGAGGTGGAGAAAGGAGTGTGGACGCAGAGATGAACATTGTTACTTATTCAGTTGGTCAGTCAATCCATCAATCAATCATCTACGCTGGGTTGATGCACTGCAGATGTAAGAGGGGAGCGGCATACGTCCAAACCTTTGCATGAAAGCCACTAAAAGTTCACTTCACTGAGAGATTCAAGAGGACCTGACCCTGATCTGATGGACAAATTATTCGACAAAAAACACATACTGTGAACCTTTTTGTTTGAGATGATTACCAGACTTTTAATTAATTCTCTGCACAAAAACAAACAAAATCTTGACCATCCAGTTCAAGATATTCTTTGTTTTAGCTATACAGAGAAAAAAAAACACTGGGCTGCTGAGCCTATCACAACCAAATAACTCCTTTAACAGTAGGACAACCATGGAGTCAGTAGTCTGGTATACCAGAGTGCTTTAAGTTATTGATGTTACCAGTAGTGCAGAGACAGATCCACATTAAAAACAACATATTTTATTATAATCATTATAGTTGCTCAAGGATCTCTGGCCTCATGCTGCCTCACATAACAATAATTCCATTGAAATCTTGTGACTTTTTAACTTGACTAATTGTTCTTAAAAGTTGAGTTTTTGATTTCACCAGATTTAAGCACTATTGAGATCATAAAATTATCTCTATGTTTCCATTTTTACCCCAGGAGGTGAGTAATCGATTTCAATCAGCAGCTCAGTGAGGCTGCACAAAGGAGCGTCATCTCTGGGTCTAACCAGTCCTCAAATGAAAGGGCTCCTTGCATGGTGATAATAGTCCTTTGTGAATCAACATCTATGGGTTTAAGTTTTTTTTCTCCTTGCCTTTCTAGGGTTGGGAATTATGGTGACTGTGTCAGTTATAATAAATCAACAGCATGTCGACTCCTTCCCAGAAAAAGGCAGTCTACATCCATCAGAGGAGCTGAATCTCACAAGACGAGGGGTTGGATGCTTGTAACTCATTGAAGAACATTTATTTATTTCTCAACAGGCAGCATGATAACTATAATGTGCAAGCGTTAAGCGCACATGTTATTCAGAGTTTTGACATTGGGAAAACAGAGTAAAACACAGACAAGTTTGTCCTGTGCAAATGAGTAGTACAACAACAGGCATAGAGAAGCCTGAAGAGGTTGTAGCCTGGTTAGCTGCTCTATGAAGTGTTGTTAAGCATAGGTAATTTTGAAACTGCATGCTACCATGCTCAAGATGACACTGCTAACATAAAAATGCAGTGTTACAATGATGCAATTTCATTGCACAGATGCTTTTCTCTAAAGCAACATACATCTGAAAGTTAGAATGACCCTCATTCTGAAGTACAGTAATAAAAGTGTTATTTGTACCAGGAGCTATATTGCATAAAACTCTTCTTATTAGCGCTAACAAACAATACAGCTGATGCATTGTGGTTGGGGTGTCGCAGAGGTAGGGCTTTTCATCTGGGACCGACAAGAGGTAGTTACCATCCTTTCAAGTGCTTAAGCTATTGAAAGACATTGCCATTAACAAAGTAAGAAACTTACACAGCACAATAATAACAAGAAAAACAACACACAAGCCACTGGAACGCACAGCACATCCACACACTACATCTCTGTCAGTCAGACATGCAGCAGCCTCAGCAGCTCTCCCCTGGGTGCTTGTGACGGACAGCACACAGAGGTGGGGGTGTTTGGATGAGCAGATGAGGGCATAGGGAGAAGGGACCCATGTGTTTGTGTTTTGGGATGTGCAAAGTATGTTGGAGAGACAGGCAGCAAGCCTTGCTCAACATGACACAGCCTCTAAAACACACACCATTACACTCAGAGGAATCTCATTTATGTTTGTGTGTGGACGTTTGTCTGTTGGTAGTACAAGCGTATCTCTTTGATCATTAAAGAAGTAGAAGCTGTGGTGGTGTTATTTTGGCATAAAAACTGAGAACATTTGAAATTAAGCATGGAAGAGTTGATATCCCAAGGCTTCTATTAAAAAATGATATCAGGAATCTAACATCTGAAACCCCCAAAACCCTGAATGTGTGTTCGTCATGTGTGTGAGTCTGTGAGGGCTGGGATACCATCCAGTAATTGGGTACAACCTTTTAATGTCAGTCAGGATTTGTTAGCAACAGCAACCCATGATGATAGCAAGCTCCCCCTCCTGAATTCTCTCTGTTCATGTCCTCTCTGTGCACTTTCCTTCACTCGACCTGCATCCAGTCTGTGATTTGAAACATGTCGATATATATTTGAGCCAGTCTGTGGGCCTCTAGTTTTACAGTGCAGTCCTTTGGTTCACTACATGTTGACATAATCTCTGTCTCTGTCTCTCTTCTCTTCAGGCTGACATGTTGTTGGCCTCCTGTTGCCCTCTCTCCATGAAACCTGATGAGATGTCTGCCTTTTCCATCTTTGTTTCATACAAAGGAATATGTTTCTCTACTAGCCAGACTTGCCAAGGCCAGGAGGGTTATTTAAAGCCTTTGAAAGCCAGTCTTACATAGCAGCACCAACGAAGACTACCTGACTATGAGTTCTTTACAGTTGCTTCCACACACTTTTCTACTTTTTATAATCTGCTCTTTTTTCAGAGCTCTTCAAGCTGCATTCTTGAATTCCACAATGTACTAAAGCAACCAAATACTTCACCATCTCATCATGACTCCTTTACTCCAGAGATGCCAAAGACAGAAGCAGTTGCTATCTCCATTTTTTGCAAAGTAAACAAGACGACAGCTGTTTTTCTAAAGTTGGAGGCAAGAGCA
Source organism: Notolabrus celidotus (assembly GCF_009762535.1). Lineage (NCBI taxonomy): Eukaryota > Metazoa > Chordata > Actinopteri > Labriformes > Labridae > Notolabrus > Notolabrus celidotus. The sequence continues at coordinate 19,917,525 of NC_048274.1, read as the reverse complement.
AGAGAAAAGAGTGCCAGTGCTAGTTTTCTGCACCATTAATTTGCTGTTCCAATCTATGCTTCACCTGCCATGTGAAGAGAGGCATGAGCTTGACACAGCAGTCACAGAGGGTGCTGTAGCTGAAAAACAACTTTTTTATAGTTTGCAGACTTTTAAACCACAACAGAAGAACACATATAAATCAGAAATAGTTAGAATGGAGTGAGTGACCTTTAGTAGAATAGTGACCATCACAGTAGTCAAATAACACACAGTTCTACCATTCTTTTTTGTAGCTAAGTAGTCACTAAACCTTGAGTTCTGACAGAGTCTCAGGTCTCCAGGGTTCAAGTCAGAGTCTAAGTCAGTTTAGTTTGAGTCAAGTCCTTAGTAAATCATTTCAGGTTGTCCCTGTCTTCTCTTTGATGGTTCTTTCACTAGCAAAGACCATGCCACACAAGGATATAAGTTTGAACATTTAATGAATTATTGTGCGTAGTGTGGCCCAGCAGAAGGAGACTCTGGATGGGGGTTCCATATCAGCGTTATCCTGCCAGAGCTGATCTTGACCCATGTTGTTGCTGGAAGTAGACAAGGGCATAGAAGAAGCGAGCACAAGTTGAGTAGAAGGGGATAAGAAAAAAAGGTTAAGGGGAGTAGAGAAAGGTGAGGGAGGGTGGGTTGAAGAATCACAGACAAACGGTTGGAGTAGACTGGCTACGTTTAAGTAGGCTTGTCAGGTGATTGAGGGTGTGGTTTAGGCATGGTCCTGCTCCCAAATTTAAGTTAACCCCTTAACTTCATTTAATTGATGTATTGCACATGTTGCCATTCTCTTGCTGGCATTTGCTATGCAAGAATAAAGCATTATTCGTGGCACCTCTGTAGACAACTGTTACTGAACAAGACGGCACATGTACCTGCATGCAGGCGAACACGTTCCAGCCACTGCTTAGACCTGACTAAATTATTGGGGCCTTATAAAAAAAGACAAAGGAAAAAACTATTAAAAGCTTTTATCAATAAATAAATCTTGCAGTCAGTGTTGAAGTCCAATTCCAATTTAAGTCTGGATAGTTTGAGTCCAGGTCGAGTTACTCAGGTCTGGAAAATCTGGACCCAAGTACTACAACACAGCTAGCAATTAACATAAATGTGCAATCATGCAATTATATCCATCTACAGTCAGAAATAAAGTATCAATATACAGCATTGGACAGGTAAAGGATGGGAAGAAGAGGACTCAGTCCTTGTTTGCAAGATAATAAATACTGATGCAAGAATGAGACTAAGAGAAAATAATTGCTCAGCAATGTTTTATTGAGTTGAGGTGGGGGAGAAGGGTAAATTTACATTGAAACGTAACTTCTGTTTTTTTAACAAGAGGGCTCAGTGCATCACCTGCAGGCTTTAAGGGGAGATCTTTTGTTCTATCAAAGCCTTCATCCAAGGAAAGATCCAGAACTTCTTTGACTGGGTTAGCCCTACAGTGGAACTGACATGTACAGGGGGGACATGCAGTGGAATGAAGAACAAATATCTCACTTATCTCCGAACATTAGGGTATCAGGATGATATTTTCCTGTGTATAATTTCTAAATTATTTCAGGAAATAGGATGTGCGTGCAAGGTCTTAGAAGGGAAAGTGTGAGAGAAATTCAAAGACAGCTTTGCAGCCTGTTTCCCAAATAGTTGATTAAACAAAGTCCCATCTCTGAGGGGCCAGATTGCCAATCATAGTTTAGTTTTTGGGGTGGCACCTGGGGTGGCCAGTCAGATTTCAAGGGGGCCCATGACCTTTCTGAATCCGCCTTTGTTTGAACTACATAGTTAGTCAAGTGGCTCACCTCTCAGTTAGTGTAAAGGAGTTCAGCAGTGTCCCACATGATGGAGACGGTACCAGGCATGCTTAATACTCTGAAGGGGTGTAATGATTAACTTCAGTGGGTAATTAACTTCAGTGCTGAATGGCTGTTTTTGCTGGATACTAAAGAATTTGCCTATCAATACACCGAATAAATTTGCCCTATATTCAAAGATGTATAGTTTTCTCAACACAAAAATATAATTAAACTTTAACAGAACCTGTGAAACATACACAGAATCAGCTAAGCTACACAATCACAGCTCTTAAGAGTGTAGTGTATTCTGTGTGAAATGAGCCGTGAAGTTTAAAGTAGTTCACAATTATTGGAATGAACAGAAACCTTGTATGAAACTTGAGACATGGAACAGGTGTTGTGAAGTTTGTAGATTTTGTGATCTGACTTTGTCCCTGTGGTCAGTTTATGTGAGGTTACGGCTCAGCTTGTTCAGATTATATCTTTGACTTTGCATAGTTTTAGCTACAGTATGACCCTTCTGGTTTTTGGAGGCCTGCAATGAAACTCAGCAATGTCGTAATCAGAAGCAATTTGCACACACGTCACAGCTGATTGGCTCTGCATTAAGAAAACAGGCATGATAGAAAGACTTGTAGAGGACTTGGACGCCCTATCTTGGCTTTCCTTGACACTGTCAGTGTGGATAACAATAAATGCGACTGCTGGCCACTGCTTTTGACAGATTGTGTACCTAAAGTGCAATACATAAAAAAAAAAACAAGAACCTGACATTACGTAGCTCATACCGAACCCTAAGAAATGGCTTGATTGGTCTGCAGAGGGATATGATGTATTATAGGCAGCCAAAAAAACTCCTGTTGGTTTTTGGAGGAAACAAGAGGTAAAAAGCAAAAATAGCTGTCATTACTTTTTTACTCTGGACAACTTCAAGACAATCAGATACAGATTTTGTCATGAGTTCTCCTTTCACACACGTAGCACAGTGCAGGTGATTGTCTGCGTAAGGTATGTTTTCAACCACTGGTGACACATGGTTTGGTTTAGTTCATGGTAAGAAGGCAAATTCAGTAATGATGACTGTTTTTCTGTTGATATCATTACATCATGTTTAAGGACTTCTCTGCAGTACAAATGCAAAGGTGGAAAACATACAGGTAACTGAGGTGAGCAGAAAAAGAAGGAAGCAGAAAAACGCGTTCACTAATTCACGTCACTAACAATATTAAATTGAGCAAATGAATGTGTCACTGATCTGTGTCTGTGAGCACCTGCCAATCAGGGTTGGCTTGAACTGAACTAACCAATCGCAGCAATTCTGCACAAACTTGCTTCATCCAGCTTCTCCATGACTTATGTCAGCATCTCTGTTACTCACTCTCTCTCTCTCTCTCTCTCCTCTCTCGTGGTTCTGAGACAAAGGTGGTTGTGGGCACACACCAGTTGTCCTTTTTTAACCTTTCATGATCGTCAGACAGTGTTACTGTCTTCTGAAACCCACATAAATAGCTGTGAAGAACAGACTGATTTTTGTGCGTCATTTGGTGGGAGGGGCTTAATTAATGAGGCAGCAGAGAGAGTGATGGGATATTTTTACATTGGAATGTTTGTTTCTTAGTGCCACTTTCATTTCCAGTTAAAACGCTTTGCACATCTGTATTCTCACATGCAACCTCTCTGGATAATCTTCAGTCACTTTCATAATTTCAGTGCATGTTGTTTTATAAAAGGCAAGTAATAGTTAACACTTGCCTTGGACATGGTTGCAGTGCCTTGTCTTCAAAATAGCTGATGGTCTTTATATGCAACACCAGCATTTTATCATAATTATTCAAAGCATCATAACAACTTCCCCTGTCCACCACCTTTCTCATCCCTTGTGTTGGTGGTGGCTGCGCAGCGAGGAGTCCACACAGGCTCATGTGCAGCCTCATTCTGCTGCCAAAGTCAGCTCGGCAGCAGGGCAAGAAACACCAAGACAGGATCCAGAGGCAGGCCTGAGCCCGGATCACTTTACACAGAAGATGATGTACTTAAGCAATGGGTCTCCTTCCAGAGGGGAATGCCTGGTGTTCTGGCTTCCCATCCAGTCTTTCACTGATTTATTTGTGCATGCACAAGCCAGAAAGTGCTACAAGGACAGGATATTCATTACAGCACCCCAAGAAAACCCCCCTACCTCCCCAAGTTTCCAGCCCAGACAGTGCAGGGGTCCTGGGAGCAGGCCGCAGTATGGATGATGCTTTCCTTCAACCATGCTGTCATTCTGCATTACAAGCTCCACTCACATTACAGAGTGTTGTTCTGCATGTTTTGAGGCAGTTTCAACATGTGAGGGAGATTATGAAAGGCTTAGTTCCCCTCTCCTCTGATGTCCTTAGAAATAAATCAAATCTCCTGTGTATCTCCTCAGATTGCAGAGATGTGAAGGTTATGTTGATGAGGGAGGAAAAAAGGGAGGAGGACATTATCAGGAGGAGGAGGATGGTGTAAAGACAGCGATGAAGGTTGTTGTCAGCTCAGACTGCGGTGGGAGGAACACAGGAAGTGGGGCTCAGTGGAGGTCAACGGCCTCTTGACACACCAGGACAGGAGACCAGCCATGTGTGTATATGTGTATGTGTACGACCTGTCATTTTGATGGATGCCTCTTACTGATGTGGCTTAGACGTGTTACAATTACAGCATGCTGTATTCATCAACCATGCTGTAATTGATTTATTTGCTCGCAGTCGCACGCAGTTCAAAAACTTGGCTGGTTGAGTTGCATACAAGGGTGTAATGATGGATTAGACTGAAACACATTTGCACAACGAGAGCAGCAATAAAACACATTTTTGGAGGCCGTCCATTTTTTATACATATTCTTATGGGAGTATGCCTCTTTTATTCCTGAAGAGGAGATTTTTCATCTTTTTATTTCAAATGTGTAGCTTATTTCCTGCCGTTTATTTAACTGGTGGAATTTAAGAGATACATTTATTAGGTGCTTTGTCAAAAATCTATTTTTGTGTTTTTTATAATTCTCCATTGACAGCACATTAAAACTGTTTTCGTACAAGGTTGAATTAATTACAACTGTTCCACCCATTTTTCTCACAAAACAACAAAAAAGGCAAGAGATTTTTAGTGCAAAAATGTCATAAACTACAAATATTCTCCCACGATCACAAAGCTTTTTGTCTCCAATTTTAAATGAAACCAGCTTCTACGTCAGCTCCCTCCTCAAGGTGTGAAGGTGTTGCAAACACCCGCATGTACAGCTCTTTAAGTGTTGTCGTATAATTGCCTGTGTGTATTCTTTTGAAACTCGTGTGAGTTTACATATGTGAAGGTGTTAGTGTGGCGAGCGTGAGCACCATACTCTGTTTATTTTCTCTGCCAGTCCACTTCCAGGACCCAGGCCTCAGGGGAAACATTGGGACTGTGGTTTAACAGAGGATGCTTTGACAGGGAGCACAGGAGGTCTGAACCTCTTCCACCAGACTGGAAGCTGACCTGCACTCCTCCTCCTTCTTCTCCTTCCCTCTGTTATGCCTCACCTCTTTCCCCTCTCGCCTCATCTTTCCATCATTTCTCCCACCCTGCCCCCTCTTTAAAAACACCCTTTAACCTCTAAATGCAGGACCAAAAGAATGTTTTGGTACCACAATTGGATATATGAACAGACACAAACTGCAGTTGTATTTCTTACTGACTTCACATTTTCTGTGAGAATCGGCTTAAAGCTACTGCACTAGCTCTGTTCTCTTCCATTCACTGACCCTGACTGCTTTTGTCCTTTTAACTAAGAAAGTGCTGAGGATTTAGTGTTCAACTCAAGTTTTGGACATTCACAATTAATACCTTAATACCTGGGACTCAATGAAGGCCACTACCTCTCTTCCAAGTATGCTTCTTCAAAAGCTTTCAAAACAGCATTTAAATATTTTAATACTAATCTAACGTTTTTGAGTGTTACTTAAAGCTCCTGTGAGGAGTTTCTAATTGTTTATGAAACAGACTGTGGTTAATATAGATATGATTTAAAATATCAAACAGGACCATCAGCAAAAAAAATTATCATTTCTATACAATATTTTTCGATGCCTGTAACTGATGCAGTAAGGTAGGTGTCAGGAGCTACAGCACACTGAAGAAAGCCTTGGTTAACATTTTCTAAAGCTAGCCAGTGAGTGGGACGTTTGACTGTTGAACATCCGCAGGGGGATTTCTCAACACCATTGAGCCATACAGCCAAAACCAGCTTAAGGCTGATTTATACTTCTGCGTCTCCCATACGCAGCAGGGGCTGATGCGCACATGAGCACCACATACTTGTGCGTAGATGCGTCCGTGTCGCGTAGCAATTCTCCGCCAAAACGCTAGAGGGCAGTGTGGTCTCTCTGATAGCCGGTCGCCTGCTTCCGGCCCGCTACAATCTCTGTTTAATTTTCCACAGCGATTCAGAGCGTGTTATGTTAATAGACGGCTGATACATGTTGCTGTTTATCATACAGACATGATTACATAAAGAATAGAGAGGAGGAGATGAAATACACGGCTGATGAGCGGGGATCCCATAAGTGCTGTAAATGAGGGAAATACAATGCCGCTGAGCGGACCAATCACAGGGCTTGCTATCCGCGTCGATTCTACACATAGTTACGTTTTGGAGGAGGTGCACGTCAGTTACATGCGTAGGCTTCTACGTAGGTACAGGAGCTACGTGGACTGCCAGCGTAGGCTACGCCATCGATTTGACGCAGAAGTATAAATCAGCCTCAAGAGCTGCAAGGTAATGATTTGTTTACAGGGGGTGCCACATATGACACAAAACAAAAGTTCCTCACATGAGCTATTCAAGAATGGGTCAAAATTTCCAAATGTAAAGTACTCTTGATGTTTTGGCTGTTATTAAATATTTCATGGGGCACTGGTTTGGCCCAGTGTTTGAGTAACATGCCCCATGTATAGAGGCTGTAGCCCTTGAGCAGCAGCCTGGTTGCACGAAATAACTTTAAAAAAAACAACAAACAATTCATCTACCCCCCCCCTCCCCAGACACAATGGTCCTAAACCTGGCAACAACCTGTTATTTCAATAGACTGTGCCCAAAAGTCAGTTAAAAAATAAATTACACTTAAGACACAGAAAATGTGCTTACATAGGCTTCCTTTAACTTTTGGCATGCCGTGATCCCACGTTTTATTTTTTTTAATCTAAATTACCCGGCAATTGTGAGCTGTTTCTTTAAAGGGCATGGTTATTAAAAGGGACCAGATCCCTCCACCGCCAGTTCATTGTTCCATTAAAAAGAAAACCTCAGAATCCACAGACCTTATTCTTGAGAATGATGCAGTATCTCTCCACCTCTTTGTGACATTTTGGAAATTACCCTACATTGTTCTTACGTGCATGATTCCCCAGTAACCACTGTCCAGATTTTGATGATACATAGAGGAAAGATTTGTTTTCACACATCACACCAGAACTTTGAATTTGCTCATAAGTACTGTGGTCCAAAAAACAGATGGGTTTGTTCATGCTTTGCCATCTCAAGACTGGAACATTTATGGGGCTGTATGTTTGTTGTGGCTTTCTTGATATTATTTTCATGATTTAATTAACAAATAAATCATGTTTGTCTTAATATGTGTGTCACTGCTATTACAGGAAATTTGTTCTGTAAGAATATGCGGGGATATGACAGTCTGGTATTATTCTATACCTGAATGCAAAGAACAAACAGGGAACACATAAGCATTGGTTCACAGACATGCTGTATACCCTGTATAACATTAAAATGTTGCCAGATATCGATTGTAAATCCCCCATAGATTATACTATCTTGCCTGAAGAAAATCAAGGCCTTCTTGACTGACTACTGTGTATCTTACATGTCGTTAAAACATATTTTTTCAGTCAAAACATTTTCAGATGAAATTTTTATGTCTTTATGTTTTGGGCCAACAAGATTTTGAATCACTCTCTGATACCAGATGTAAGTGCCTCCTGCCCGCATTGTAAAACTATCCCGTATCTCGTATCGCGTTATTTACCTCCCCTGTGTTTTCATCATTGTTCACTGCATGCTTTTTGGCTGTATGAAAACCCAGCTGTGGATGGGTAAAATGAATTACATCAGAATGTGTGTGTGCCAGAGAGAGAAGCTGTCTAAAGTCACACTTTGCCTGGATGCTTGAATTGATCGTTATCACACAGCAGCCATCTTTATCTGATATCTGGTTTGCAAATCCTATAAACCTATCTTAGCATGGTTAACATTTCATCACTTTTGATTTATTGGCTCCTGAAAGCCAGTAGATAGTGAAGATCTGGTGCTAAATTTCATATTTGACAATCTATTAGCAACAGCCAAAGTTAGCATTGAAGCACTTCCTTGCTTACATTATTGCTTGATAGTCTTTCGTAACACATCGTCAAAGTCTTTTCTGGCAAATGGGATTGATCTTTGCTAACGTTACTGTTTGTTTGTGTCACATGTTGGGAAAAGCATATATTCCTAGCTAACAGCTTGGACTGTAGTCTACGATATGCCTTATTATCACCTAGCTTTCTTACCAATCACCCAGCTGTGTGAAATACTTGATCCTGATTGGTCAAAAGCCTTGGACAACATAATTTTTTTCTTCAGGAGGGACAATCTGATCACACACATTACACACATCAAACCAATCTGCCGAAAGGAGTGAAGGCACATCTAATGTGCTGCATATGATTTCATATCTCCCTGTTGACAATGTGACAAAAATGTCACATCTGAGAGAGCTGAGAAATATATTGTTTGACTTTCACAACAGTGATGTGTGAAATAGTCACATCGCAGATGTGCAATGTCAGTCATGTGACCTGAACCATGTCAGGCTATCACCACTCCCTCCTTATCCAGGATTAATCTCAGATAAATGGCTATCTGATATCACTTTAATGCAGCCCCTCACTTAAACACACAGATTACAGACTGCTGTGTATGCAAATACTGTATTTGTATATCACATGACTGCAAAACATAAGCATTCACACAACAAGACTATGGTCAGAGATATCCCAATGGTGGTTAAAGGCTGACCAATCACCAGAAAGGAAGACAAGAAGTGGTAATACAGTGCCAAACCCCAGACTGAAAAATAACTGGGAAGAGGACCTTTTCTATGTGCTGCTGTTATTTTCTGCATCTGTTCAGAATGACAACAGAACAATGCTAATGTTTAGACATTACTGTGATTGAAAATGTTAAGTTCAATATTGATTCACAAAATTTGAGTTTTGTCTCAGTCCATTGGGAATCTGTTTGTCATAAGCACTGGCCAATTATACATTATCCCTTACTTAGCAGGTTTACTTGTTAGCCTAGCTTACCTAGTTAGAACTGCAACTTGCTAATGTTTAAGTTAGATTGGAATTCATGCCTTTCTAAGGGGCAGTGTTACACTGTTGAACTAACTGTACCATGGGAGGCTGCAGTTGGGGAAGCATATAAACGGAAACGGCTGAAGTACACCGACAGCAGCCGAGGTAGAACAACGTGGCTGGTGTGCCAAAGTGCTTCTGGTCGAGGTTGGATGTAGAGAGTTTGTTGCCACATCCACTTCCAAGTTCCTCAAGGGAATGGGTTTTCAATGACAGGCCTACCGACAAGCCATCAGATCAATGTCGGAAGCTGCCGAAAAAAGCAGCAGATGGCTATGGATCAAAAGAAAGGACCCGTCTGGGCTGCAAAATCAACAGGGGGGGTAAAAGCAGAGGGGGGCACACCTGGGACACCAGCCCTGCAGAGGTGTCGTGGGCCTATCAACGAAACACCAATGAAGAAGGGTGCCCACTTGAGGACCCCAATGAAGCACTTACCCCCACCCCACTCAACACCAGTGCTGATTAATCTGTAAGGGATTGTAATATCAAGTCCTATGAGCTCAACTGCCAAACATTAACGTTAGCTAGGAGTGGCTAGCTGTAACTTTAGCTGTTGTCTTACATAGCACTTGGGTTGTCAAATATATGTTTAATATGAACATCTATTTTGATTCCCCCATACGTTTTCCTCTCCATTGTCTTTTTTGTTACTTATTAATCCAGAAGAGGTGTAATGATAACATTAGTCAGATTACACATTGTTCAGTCAGCAAACTTGAACACATCAGTATGGCACCATAACTAACATGACTCCACAGAGGAATTGGCCTCCATGTGAATATGGTTAATAAGGCTTTTGTTCCTGAATGTTACTGGTTTTAAAACTCACGTCAGCTGATTGAGCTGTGCAGGAGATGGTGAGTGATGGTCCACTGCAGAGTGCACAGAGATGAGGGTTAAACAGTGGATTGGGTAAGCACAAGATAAGGGTGAATGAAAGCAGCAAAGTAGTGAGGTCACAGCAGATCCCTCATAAATGAAGTGTCTGGTTGAGTTTTCCTGCCAGACAGGAAAACTTTTTTTTAAAGGAGTGCATTACCAAAGATTCCACTTGAGACTATAACTGAGGCTCGAAGTAATGGACTGATAACACAAAGAAGGTCGTCCAAGTCTCCTAAATGGCCTTGGGGACTGCCTTGGTGATGAAAGTCCTGAAGGTATTAAGAGATTTATAACTGTAGTTAGTCTACAGCTGTTAACTCCAGGTCTTTCTGTGGTTACATGAGACAAGCTTCGTGCATACAGAGATATGCAACTTGCAAGGCTTGTCGGCTTCAAACAGTAATGGAACAACAATGCGGTTCCAGTCTGTTATCAATTGGTCTGTGATTTGTATAGCTGAGGTATCGACAGTGACAGTGCAACTATAAAAGTGTTACAAAGAGCTAATCTAGAACAGATTTTACACAAAACAGAAAAGAAAAAAAATAGCCATTGTGGTTGGTTAGAGAGCTGTTCAGGTGTGCACTAATCAGAAAAAGATGGAATACGATGACTGAAGTTTTTTGGGAGGTCCGACTGGTCTTCAGCTCTACGAAGACAATTAAAGCTCCATTAAACACAGGAAGCGTATCTCAAAGGCCTCGTAAAGGTTTTCTCTGAGAAAATGAAGATAAGTACTGCTCTGTGTCGTGTAACGGCACAACTCAGAGCGGAATAGCTTCCCTGAAAAAAAAAATTCTTGTGTCAACTCCAAGTGTGAGAAAAATGAACAGGTTACTGTTCCCACAGCTGGGGGTTTGTTGATCACCGTCCAAAATACACAAGGAGAAAACGCCAAAGGGAGAAAAGAGAGTGATAGTTTGAATAGGATGTCCCTCTGGACCTCTAGATGCAGTGCAAACAATCTATTAGGAGATCATGTTCACTATGAATGCGTTGCCCTCTTGTGTAACTAGACTATTTATTACAGCTTGGCGAGAACAGAGGTTTCATCAAACATTTTAACAGTTTAAGATTAAGGCAAAAGCGTTAATGATGAGGACTGAGCTGAAGACAGAGCTGTCAGTACCTCACTTAAATCCCCTGGATGATGAAAGGTACACTGCTGCAAGAGGGAATTTCATCAACACAACACAAGCACACATACGTTATATATAGGCTACATATCACATATACACACACATGTTTACAGTTTATCTAGTGTTGCCCCACACAATAAAGTAGGACTATATATGAAAAGATGATCTCATTTACGTGCACCTGCTCACACAGGCACGCACGTACACATGCACACACGCACGCACGCAAGCAAGCACACAAGCATGCAAGCAAGCACGCACGCACGCACGCGCACACACACACACACACACACACACACACACACACACACACACACACACAGACACACACACAAACACACACACACCCACACACACATGTAAAAGTATTAAATGTAGTGATATTCAATCCAAACATTTAACAATATCCACATGCACCCACACACAAACTCATAAACTGAAGTCCATCCTGTCGCACACATCTGGTTCTTGTTACCTGTTTCAGAACTACATCAAATCACTTCCTTTTATTTGTCAGTCCAGATCTCCTGCTGTTTGACATAACTAGCTTTAGCACCTTATTGCACTGTTTATTGTTTATATTGATCTACTTTCAGGGGACAAGCCACTGTGGCTTCTGTTGAAATGTCAAGCGTGTATTAATGTCATTATTCAACAATTAGATTATATATAAACATTTTAGTAGACGAGAAAAATCTGATGAACTATTTTCAGTTCAAATGTAAACGTACAAGAACATCATACTGTTGGTTTGTTTTCTTTAGCCACAGCAGCAATGTAATAGCTTTTTATAGCTTGTAAAAGGGGGACCTCTAACAGCAGATTCTCCTCTACTCTGTGAATATTCAGGGTATAGTAGGAGCCACACACCAACATACACACTGAGGAGAAAACATGTGGACAGTGGACACACACAAACGTGCCTGCTACTCATCACCTGCTATAGAAAGCAGCTGTCTGTCTTAACAACCAGATACACATGAACAGCACTTCAATGATGTGATACATTCAGCATCTGTCTCTCAGACACAGAGAGAGGTAGAGACACTGCCTGTTTTCAGTCCATTCCACTGGACTAAAAATAAACGCTACACACACTGAGCCTCATGGTAAAGCACTTAAATACAACTAAACAAAAGTGAAGGCTTTTTTTCCTGGAATTTTTGTGCTGACTTGTGTAGTAAGTGTTGATGTTAGCTTGCATAAGTTGCTCACTTGCAGTATTTGGTACTCCTGAGGTTACATTGTTCTTTAGTTATTCTGTTTAACTGTGTGTGACTCTTTCATGCTGAAGCTGTGCTAAAAAACAAAACTGAAACTTAAAGGTATGTTGACATGTAACAGTGGAGTGTAAATAATAACATTTAAGATCACTATATTGTCGGTTGTAGGGATGCACCGATCCCACTTTTTAGGTCCCGATACCGATATTGATACCTGGGCTTTGGTATCTGCCGATACCGATACTAGCCGATCCAATCCCGGTATTGATTTAACAATCTCTATTCCTTAATGTGAGGATAGAATCATGTTTTGGAAACTTCAGGCTTTTCTGACTTTGTAAACCAAAATGAAATAAATTTAAACTGACAGTATCATTATTCAAGAGATTAGAAATAAGTACCAGCAGTTTGGTGAGTTAATCTTCATAACCAACAGATATTACAATTCAACTGTAAACCTCAGCAGTGGATAAGAGGAATTAAATATTCTGTATAAAAAAAACAGCTTCAAATGTGAAAATAAAAAATATGTCAACATAGTGTTTCTCACAGAAGTACAGTGTACCTGTGGCTTGGAGGAGGGCTATAGTGCCTGCTATAGTGCCATATGGATCGGCAATATATATCATCCCTTTGTCACCGATATCCAATTTAGCTTTTTGAGTCCGATCTAGCCGATATCCGATACAAGGTTTGGATCGGTGCATCCCTAGTCAGTTGTAGATAGAAAAAAAGTAGGCTAGTTGGGTTTTTGTACTCTGATTTGTAGTTTCACATATTTTTTTCCGTCTTTCAGTTACTTTCACTTTTTTTAAACAAGTATACAGTATTCAATTTGATAATAATAATATTCCTTGTAAGTATAAACTAGAGGGTACAGGTTTTATTATTATTATTATTATTAAGAGTAAAGAAACTGAACAAGACAGTGATTTTGAATACAGTCTAAACCCAAAGTTGTCATCTGGTAGGTGGTGATCATATACTGTACATAGGATGGACAACTTGCCTTCATATCCTCTGATTGTAAGATGTGAAGCCAAAAGACAGCCTGGATAGGTGCTGACATATTGTGCTGGTGCAGCTAAGCGCCCTGGCTGGTAGAGCTGTAGCACTGACATCATACCCTCTCCACTAACCAAACACACATTTAACTAACAGATTGAAAGGTCAAAGATCCCTCAGGTGGGTACAGTGCAAAGCAGAAAAGATTCTTGTGTTGACTTGAAGAAAAACTATATGGCTATGGAAAGGTTAATGACTCCTGTGTTAGTGTTTGGAACATTTTCTTCGTGTTCTACCTCTACTCTACTAATCCAATACCAAACACTGTAGCAGCCCGCATTTGTTAACAAAGCTGTCAGTCAATCATCTTTTTTAAATCAAATAACTTATTATCTCATGAAAATGAGCACTTGAACATCAATCAGCACGCTAGGAACCAACTAATAGACGGAAACCATGTTTGACAAAAATGTATTTGGTGTGTATTTAATTTTATGGTTTGACCCAGGTTTCATTTGTTGATGATGATCTATACTGCAGCCAGTCGGTAGGGGGAGCTCTTAATCTTTTGGCCACAGTCAGTGGACACTTAGGGTGTCTATTTCAATATACAGTCTATGATCAGCACCCAACAGTGGGTCACAGAGCCATCCAGAGTGGGTTGCAGATGTTTGCTTGGAAAAAAAAAGTTGTGACCAAAAATATTTGCTGTGCCAAAAGTTTGAAGGAATTTTCCTGTAATTCGGAGCATAAACAGTTGTAGGGTAAGTAATCATCATCATCAATCATATGTCAACACAGTAGGTGAAGGTGATGCACCTTAACCTGGTTACCCCCAACTATTTGGACAAATGTTGGACATTTGTGTCACAATGGTCATTAAGTAGGAGGCAGTGGGACCTGACAGCATGGTTTAAATAAGGCACCACACATTTATATTTGGATTTATGAACGTATTGAAAGTAGTTTGAATTTTCTGCTCTTTCATTTCCAATGGTGAGATCATAAAGAGAAACTCCTGTCTACGGTGACTGTATACATGCAAATGTTATATTAGACTACACACAAGGCAGCTGGTTAGACTAAACAGCATTGTTGCCCAAATGGGAAAACAGGGGCTCTGTGTTTCATGTTGTTCCTGATTGGTCAAAATACATTTTGTATTTATGACGGAACAGATGTTTCTGATCCGAAGAGGACAACAAAGAGGAAGGGGGTGTGAGAGGATTTTAGGACTGACAAATACACAAAGAAGGCTGAAGATGAGTCACTGCGCAAGTGAGAGGGAGGAGGAGGAGAGTACAAACGGATCAAGATGAATAAAAGTGAAAGTGACACAAAATGAGGACAACAGAGGGAGTAAAGCCTTCGTTAGTGTAAGACATGGAAGAGGGAGTGGAATGCGAAATTACTGTGGATGTCTACAGAGCAGAGCTGCTGTTCTCCTGCTAAACCTCTGGTTCACTGACAGTGGCTGTCAGCTCGGCCTCTGCCAGCAGTCATGTCCTCTTCAAGGTGGGAAGCCACTTACAGGGGAGAGAAAAAACAGGCAGCAGCTTCCCTCTCAGCTCTGATTTCTTCCTCCTGCTCTGAGTAAAGACCTTTACATGGCTTTCCAGTGAAATCCCCCACAGAGGAGAGCGCTCAGCCTGCCAGGGAGCAGCTTTATTTCTTTTGGATCAAAAAATACCTCCACTTCCAGAGGACCCCCTCCTTTACTTTCTTTCCCCATTTTACATCTGCCAGCCGCCTATATCAGTTTTCTCTGATGTACACATTTTTGCATATTTTTAGATATTATATGTATTGTTATTGCAACTAAGCTATTTGTTAGGTGCCAATGAGCTGCTGTGATTTGTGAACGTTTTTTTTATATTTTTAATAACATATGCTCTGTGTCTCTTGACTGAAATGGTCAGTTCCAATAAAAAGATGGCTCATCACACACAAACTTGAATCAGATGGAAAAGTATTAATACTTCCGTGACCAGACATCACATTTTTCCTGCAACAGTGTAATATTGGTCTCTCATTTTACATTGCATCACCCACAGAGCACACAAAGCTCCACATGCACACACACTAGGACATGTAAATAATGATTCAGGGCTGTTCTGCCCTGTCTTCTCCAATGGCTCATAGTGATCTTGTCTCACATCTGTAATGCCTCTGTCATACCCCCGATCCCAGCACAGCATTGGGACAACTTGGTGTCACCATCACACCTTTGAGACATTCATATTGAAAGTGAGATGTTACATGGGTATAATATAGTGCATTTTAACTGGCAGTATGAAAAGAAGGTTTATCTGAAAGATACCAGGGAAAACACAAACAGAATGACTACAAGGATATGATTTAGGTCTGGCAACAAAACTTCTGATCTGTTCATCATTTTGATTAAATTTAGGTGCATGTTGGACTTGAAATAACAGGCTTACATGTTAAACAATAACAAGACTAACGCAACAATACAGTGCAGAATATTAGCAGTAAAAAAATAGGATTATCTCAAAAAAGGGGTGGAAGTGTCAGATTACTATCAAAGAAATCTGCATCAGTTTTTCCACTTACATGTGACTGGCAGCCTATGTCAGAAAGTGAAGACATTATGTTCGTAGCTCATGTGGCTTTATCTGCATTGCTAACCCTGTATGTGTCTTGTAAGTCTCAAAAGCTGTCATGTCAATGCTTAGTTATCTGGATAACTCATTAGTTTAGTTTATTTCATATCTAATCAGCTGGCTGTTGCTCTCTTTTAATCTGACAGAGGCTCTTGTCCTGCTTTCACTCAGCCTGTTTTGAATATTTTTCCCAAAGTTTCTGATTAGTTTGCGGCTTGATGATGAAGCACTACCAGGACGGCAGGATATGAAAACAAACTGCCATTGTGACATCTTTTCTTCCTGTGATATATATTATGATATACAAAAAAGATACAAGATACATCCAGTTTGATTTTATGAACACATAAATAATAAACAACACAACCCCCCTCCTTTGCAAAAAACAAATGAACTGCAGTGTCACATGTAGTCAACCCTTTCTAATGATGTTCAAATGTGTGGTGTCTAGCCTTGGGACAAGAACTTTTTAAAAGAAGACTTCTTCTACTACCTGTGACTCACACAACAATCCACTGCATATGTGCAGCAGGTGTAGCAGCTTGAACTAAGCCCTCAGCGGCCCGTCTTCTCCATTAACAGCTCACTATGTGGCAACAGTGTTAACCAGCTCTGGGATTTGGTACATAATATTTTAACACACAGATGCTGTTTGAACCACTGCTTGCTGCTGCTCATAGTGGCAATATGTCAAAGCTGCCTTCATACTGCAGAGAGGAAGCTGCACCTCTTAATGAATGTATTTACAGCAGCAGGAGGTTTATAGACAATTCAAATACTGATAACTCCTTGAAATGTGAATCCATTTTCATATGACAGACAGGTATTTAAGATCCTGGATACTTGAATTAATGTTTAAAAATAATGTATTAACAAAAAAATGAAAATGCTTTTTTTTAAATAACAAAATGCTTTATATCATATGTGTGTAGATACATACATACACATATATATGATATAAGTAACATAATATTAAATACTGTAGTATATAACAATGTGCAACATGATAACTAGAATAAGCATAATATTCATAGTGATAATATATATCATAGCCTGTATACAGGGCACTCACATAGACCACTAGGCCAACGGCACCCCAATTATAAGTATTATATAAAATGTAGTTATCTATTTTAATGTAATTTATATAATATATTATGAATACATATGTGTTGTTTATATGTTGAATAACATGCAGGCCTCTGTTATTTCATGTAATAGTCTACATTCAAACAGTTTTTTGTAGTGAAATTATATAAAACATTCTCTAGTATCTGAAATGTTTTTTCACTGACTAACGCACTGCTGCATTTCTCAACCGTGTTTTCACATGTGATCAGAAGGCAGAGAACCCTTATCCAATGTGGAGGCGTCAAAGACACATCTGACAAACCCAACGAGTGGCTTCTTTGTGTTTATCTATGCACGAGGTGCTGCTGACACGCTCACTTAAGAGCCTCCTCAAGTAACAGAGTTCGACTTTGAGCATCAGCCTATATTACCAATAATCTATGGTCTGCGCTATTGTCTTACCAGACGGAAATTCCTTTTAGTTAAGTGCTGAAAAAATAAACTAGCTTATTTTATTTTTGTTTAAAGCAACAATGAAATTGCCTGTTCTGCAATGTGACCATTTTACATACAGAAGATTGTTTGCGATGGTTTGAACGATATATTGTGCAGCATAAGATCAGAAAATGTGTTTACAGGGGGTAGCCAGTAGCTTTGAATTCGGAAAATGTAGGACTAAAGTTAAGTGAAGTTAAAAATTTAGGAGGAAACAAGGGGATGAGAGGGAGCTTAAGACAGTGTGAGATAACACAACTTTATCTGTAGTCATGCGTGTCAAGGGCTAAAGTTCCCACTCTTGCATCACATACAAGCATGGATGAGCTGAAGTCTGTTGGTGTGTTAATCAATCATCCAAACACAAAACAGATCAATCAGTCGGGCAGACATTCAACCGTCAGGACATCATTCATTCTGTAAGCTGACTCTGTGTCTCCCATCTCTGTGTTTTTCCAGAGGTTTCACTGCTGAAACTCGACACATCCTAAACTCTCTGAGGAACAATCACAACACAGATCCTCTCCAGTGCTTCCCTGTCCAAGGGATCAGTGACCCTAAGAGGTTGGATTCATAGGACACAAGAGGAGGCTGCTGGTGCTCAGCCTAAGTGGTTCCTGTCATTCGTATTTCTTAAACCCTAAATTATTCAGACATGATCTTTTTTGACAGGGACGAAGACAGGATCGGTTTCTCAACATTAATCCACACTGACTGTCTCTGGTTAGCATAAAACTCAAAGAACCGTCATCATGTACACTCAAAAACAACACTAAGCATGCACCTAGCTGAGGGTTTCTTTCATTTGACCTTAACTCAACCTGAGATCTAATGCTCAGGCTACTAGACGAAAGCCTGGCTTCTGTCTCTCAGTAGTGAAACAGAGAATTAGGGGCCAACAAGGAGAGAGAAGTTGTGGAGAGGAGATGGAGTCCAGGCCATGAGTTGGGCCTCATTAATGAACACTTTAAATGTTTATGTGTGACGCACATGAGGCAACTGTGGGTGAGAGGGTGTGTACTAGATTTGGTGCAAGGACAGGGACTCACATCTGTTTTAGACCACTTTAGAAGTCCCATACGTGTTAACAAGGAGTTATCCTGACCCAAAAAGAAGTAGAACAGAAGAAACATGCTGTCCTTTTGTTTGGCAGGATGTTAAAATTATGCCTCAAACATACACTGTGGTATGACATTGAAAACCACATTGGTATCCACTCTGCAGGCATGTCGTGACAGGCCCTCATGTCCAAGTCCCAGTATGATTACATGAGCTGGCCTTGCTTGTTTAGGGAGCATTGACTTTAAGCTCTTAAGTGAAGATCAGCAAACAAATAACTAATCTTAAATAACCCCTTTTATGAAGTCACACAGATTGCAACAAACGCAAAGCAAAGTCTAACTCTCTAAACTAAAGAGGCACACAGTGGTTACAGACACAGTGGTTTACTCAGTGAAACAAAACCATCAACAACGCCCACAAAACTTAAAACAATCAAGAACAAATGTAAAGCAAAATAACTGGGTCTGTCACCAAGGGTGTATCCACACTTTGGATGAGGGTGGCATAGGGCACTGACACAAAGGGGGGTGGCATGAAGTAATGAAGTATGTGTGTCCATGCAAACAAACATACACACAGAACGCTGCAGGAGCCCACAGTTGTCAACAGAGTTGTCATCTCTTTAAAAACAAATATCCAATTAAAACTAAACTTCTGGGTGCTGGTGGCCTAGCGGTCCAGGCACCCCACGTACAGAGGCTACAGTTCTCGTTGCAGGGGTCGCCGGTTCGATTCCCAGCCGGTCGACCATTTCCTGCATGTCCTCCCCCACTATCTACTCCCCACATTTCCTGTCTCTCTTCAGCTGTCCTATCAAATCAAGGCAAAAAGGTAAAAATTATAAATTTAAATAAATAAATAAAAAAAACTAAACTTCTCATGAAAATGAACACTTGGACATAAATTGTTTTATAGTTTGACCCTTTTTCCATCTGTTACCTTGAAGGAGGCGGGGCTTGCAGCCTTAACTGAAGCCAATCAGTAGGGGGAGCTCTAAATCTTTTGGCTTTATATTCAGTGAATACATTTGGAATTCATGTCTCTGTGGCAAACCATTAAAACATTTTGATTGTCTGATGGATCAGTAAACACACGGACAGACGGACATCGTTTAGACATCTTGGGATGACTAAAAACTGCAGCTCTTTCCCAGATAATTTTGGCAATCAAAAGGAATGACATTCAAAAATTTGCAAGGCTGACACCAAACAACTGTGGGAACTTTTGTTTGGACCTACATGGAGAGATGGGGGAGTAGTTCTTGGGTTAAAGGTTTTGCCTGTGAAGACAACTGTGGTTGTGTAGAAAATTGGATCACTGTGGTTAAAGTGAGGTTTTCTCTGCATTGGCTTGTAAAGTTGTTGTGAGTTGGATCACTTTATGTGGAAAAGACTGCAAACATTCCTAAAATCTGACCATTTAGGTATTGACTGGGACATGTAAAATTAGATATTTTGGAAATAAAGAAGCAATTAAGTCATTTTGCTTTCACTCATGGAGAGGGTGAAATAGCTTCAAACCACAAACTGTCTGGACAGGGAATTTTATTTATACACATCCAAACGGAGCACAGGGAAAAGCACTTGAACAGAACAATACTTTGATATAATGGATTTCCAGGATACATGTGCATTCTTTTAAATGCTGAAAATCAAAAGAGCAGTCCAAACTGTGCTTGGCAGTATGGAGAGGAAACAGAAAGCAGCTACGTTATATATCTGATGTGGACACAATCCACATATGAATTGGCATGAGTTAAGAGGCCTTCCTGCTGTTTGACCAACAGTCAGCACGCAATCGCATGTCCATGGTGACCTACCCTGTATGAGTTTACAATGAGTCAGGACAGGATGTGGATGTGGTTAAAAGGTGACTTATATGTCTTAATCTGATGTCATTGAAGCTTGCATCATTTCTCTGGAACAGAGGATATATTTACTGTTGGTTTAAAATAGTGTGTAGTGAATCTTGTGAATGTGTGAGGTTGAGCACATCTGTTCCGTCCGTTATGTGTGAAGAGCAAGTAAGAACCTCATCTGTAACAAATGAATAGGTTATTTAAAGCAAAAAATGTGTGTAAGTGGCCAACAGTGAAATGATATCAGACCCCTGCAAAGAGGCTTCAGAGGCAGAAATACAGCCAAAATGATCAAACTCTGTGTGACTCAGCCTTTAGATATCCAAGCAGGCAAGAAACAAGAGGAACCTGTGCCAGGAAACCTTAGGACAAGAAATACTGATTGTAAGCTTTTCTCTTTTTTTCTACTTTCTCAAACACAGCCCGAGCGGGACTGCTTTAATCTAACCACATGCTCTTCATTTGTTGTACTGAAGGTGTCTGTTTGTGGAGAAAAGCAGGTCAGAGAGTAAACTGGTTGAAGTGGGAAGTTTACGTAGACAGTAGGAATAAGAAAGACATGCACATGTAAAATGTGAAGAACCTATCAAATCACCACCTGATACATGAGTTTTTGGAGATGGACACACCTGGACCAGCATTCTTTTGTTTTTGCCCAGATCACGTACCAAAGTGCCTTAAGGGCTAGGTTACAGTGTCATCACCCTTGTGAACTGGTTTGGTGTCTTTGACTGTTGTCTTGCAAAGTCGATTAATCTTTAAACTACAAAGACCATAGCGTGCTGTGTCATGGCATGCCGTTGAGTAATTTTCAAATTACTTGTTTTGTCCGACCAGCAGTCCAAAACCCCCAAATCCTCCATAACAATCATGTGATCCATAAACACAGCAAATAGACCGTGTTTAAATCTCTGGGTTGAGTTTGCCCACTAACTCTTTTTTTAATGGATGCCACTTTGGTGAATAATTACACAGCAATTATGGAAATTGCTCAAATGTAGCAATGTAATACCACAAGTAGGGAAAGGTTACACAATTTGCAGCCTTGTTGTGTTATGTCTGATACTCAGTATTGATCTTAAAACCACAGGGAACTCAATTTGTAGCTCCACACGTGTTATTTGTATTTTCTCTTAATGAACTCTCTCCCTCGTGTTGTTTTTCTTTTTAACCTGAATAGGCCTACTATCTGTTTTGTTGTAAAATGCAGGAGTTATGTCAGTCTGACTCTTTTTTTCATATCAAAGAAAAACATCCATGATATTTTAGGGAACACTACTTATATATGACTTTTAGATTGCCCTTTAATTTCTAAATTGTGTGGCATGTTTGGTTATTCCTGAACCTACAACACAAGCTCTTTACAATGTTGCATTAAAACAACAAGTGTCATTAAAATCATGGAGATCTTAGCTGATGTTTTCTATGTGATATGCTTCACATGTCTGATAGTTATGTTAGAACAATTTTAAAAAGGTGTCCTGTAACTTGAAGGTAGCTTGCATCCGCTAACATCACCCATATAAATCAAAGCTACCAGTCATACCAGAGGTAAGACTGCATCAGCCTGAGGTGTTTTAAAGCTGTTTCTTTCATCTCTCTATTCTTTCATAGAACGAAACCTGATACATATAAATTGTCAAGCAACACTTTCTTTTTGTTTTTACTACTGCGCTCTGCAATGCGACCTGCAAATATTCCGGTTGACCAGCCACCTGCTACCCATCCAGTTATGGTAATTATTAAGAAACTTTTACTTTTACCCAAAGGACATGTCTCGCTGGTTTATAATATGCTGTTAGAACAAGCACAAACACCATTACAAATTATATCTAAATGGAATAAAGACTGCTCTGAGTCATCCATAAACTGGACCGATGTCTGGAGAAATACTATACGACGCTACAGAATGAGTATAGCTTGTTCTCCATACTGTTCTCTATGTGAGTTAAATCAAGTGGGGACATTTCTACATACCATGTGGAGGTGTCCTGTCCAAAAGTTTTGGATACAAATGACAGAACTTCTAACTGAAAAGCTTGGTTTGACAATCACTTGCTCTCCTGAGCTCATGCGTTTGAACGATGATGAAAACTGATCACTTATGCATTGTCATCATCAAAACTGTGACTGTATGAATTGTACTGACAGAATATTGGACAATGTACACCTGCAAAATCAGTCAAAAATGAATAAAAAATTAAATACAATAAATCAAAACCTGTGAGCTAGTTTTTCTTATATAAGCTAAATCATCTCACCAGCTACCAAAAATCACTTCATAATTTTTCACTACATAGCTTACTACTTTAGCGTCTT
Organism: Notolabrus celidotus; assembly: GCF_009762535.1. NCBI lineage: Eukaryota > Metazoa > Chordata > Actinopteri > Labriformes > Labridae > Notolabrus > Notolabrus celidotus. Next base: position 19,894,611 of record NC_048274.1, on the reverse strand, counting down.
TCACACATGTACTGCACTCTTGAAAATGTCCTGACATCGTCTGAGGTGGCTGAATGTGTGTACACAAACATCCCTGTAGTTAAACGTCTGCAAGTTTGGGTGAGCCAATGTGTGCATGCAGCAGGTAATATAGTAGGGAGCATTTACTGTAAGCACGTGGCTGGAGAGATGACACTGCTCACATAAAGCACTTCAAACTTTTTACCACTTGCCTGTACATTAGTTTCCTTTGTAGTGTTTGTAATGCAGATCGAGTTATGTCTGGGTGTGAGAGCTCTTCTGGCACAGATAATCTCCAGCTGTAAGGAGCATGTTAGAAAAGCAGGTTCCTGAAAAAATCATGCCCTGAATTTGCTGAAATCATCTCGAGAAACATGACTTCATGTGTGAAAGGGACTGTTGTGTTTTTTTCTGTGAAAATTCTGTCACTGAAATATGAGCTCTTTGCTTTCCATTTAAGTTTCATTGATCTTATTATGTTCACAGCATCCATCCATCACAGTTAAGGTTGATTGCTTTTTGACTGACAATATTAGATTTTTTATTATTATCATTCCATTATGACGTATCTAAATGTACTAAAGCTGCTTGGATGGCATTTAGTGTTAATGTGTGACTTATAAACTGAAAATTCAAACCTGACTCGACTTGGCAGACTCTGAAAACCAGCATGATTGGTCCTATGTAAATAATACTTTTCAGCTACAGCCGTTTCTCCATCCAATTCTACAACAATATAAAACACACATGTGTAATCTGTGTATATTAAACAGTTGAAGAGTAACGACTTTAAAACACCAGCAGATATTATTCACATACTTTGCCCTCTATGAGATGGTACTAAAGAGACAGACACAGATTGCTCCTTATGAACTGAAGTGACTCTAAAGATGCAAAACCATCGTGACCTAACTGAGAAAGATCAATAATCATTTCAGCAATAGCTGCATAAAGTATGCACACAATAAAAATCTGTCATGTCTCCTTGACATTTATCATCATGCCGTACATGATCTGAGCGGGTGCCTGAGCTCACACACTGTAACATGATATTATGAGTGTTATCTGCAGCAGTGAAGGAGCCCTGCAGGGTCATTTAAACCAGAACAACATGCCAATCAAGTGGAGGATGGTTTATAGTTGAGCAGAGCCATCAGTTCTATCAGAGCTGGACTCCAAGGATGACAGTGTTTAGAAAGAGAGCAACAGAAAACCAACTCTCATCATCATAAACCTGCTTTAGCTGCCAAAACAGACAATACAGAGACAATTCACACAGACACAAAAATAAACATGCACAATCAGACACACTCACATCACTCACATTCTGGTACTAAACTTTGTACTGTATATTTAGCTTGGCACAGTTGAATTCTGACCTCTAGCACTGACGGTATGAATATATAAAATGGCCAGAACAATAGAGATGCAGAAATCGAGCTGATTCACGCTGTGAACAGAGGAAGAGGAGGAGAACTGCGGTGGGTAAGGCTTTTGTGTATCTGGAGAGAGAAGTGAGGGTTTACTTCTGCACAACACCACAAAAACCCATGGAGACATTTACATTTCAAGCATTATGCACATCAACACGTGACAGAAAAGCAGCAGAAACACATGAGAAAAAACAGGATGGACAAAAATAAAAAGGTAGTTTCTATCTGGACATAAATCATCAAAGGTATTATTCATTATTTATTAAAGGTCACTGTTGGATAGATCTGAACATAAAAAGCTCCTTTTCATAAAATCATCTGCCTTATGTTTGGTATTACTATAATCACAGTGCTATAAGTACAGTAATTTACTCCACTGTTTTCATAGCAGCTAAGCGGCTCTCTATGGGAAGGTGTGAATTTTTCCAGGTGGTTAGTATGTCATCTTCAATCAAAACTCTGAGAAATATTACTTTTCCCCCAGTTTATTACAATACAAGAGAGAAGTGCCAGGTAAAGAAATAAGAGAAGAAAACCAGAAACTATTGGAAGAAGTCCAGCCTGTCTTTGGATGGAGATTAGACTGTCAGTCTGACCGGGTCTGGGTCAAATATAGTTTAAAAACCTCAATTATCCAATCATATTTTGGCAATCATAACTAGTTATGGCTGTCCTGTCAAATCTGGGATTTCTCCATATACATTGAAGAGAGTGCTGCAGTGTTTGCTGTAGTAAAAATAGTACTCAAGACCTAAAGACTTTAGAGTTGCTTTAAACTGCCTCTTGCTAGTTTGCTTATAAACAAGTTTTATTTCAAAGATCAAGTGGCATATCACTAACCACATTACTTACAAGTTATATTTTAAAAAAAGGAAAAGAAAAGCAGATACAGATAAAATGTTTAGTGTTTCCACATTGTGTGGATACATGCCATGGATAGCCTCACAGAGTTTATGTGAATGTTGGCAGCTCTTTATTGGATCTGCAACCCTTCAAAAATAATAACAGATGACTTAGCATTTGTCAAACACATCAGTAAGTCCTCATCTTTGAAGAGTTTTCTCTTCAGATTAGCAGCCATACAGGATGACGTCAGGACACAAAAACGTTTTGCTGTTGCATTTTTACATGCTTTTGCTTACAATGGTTGCACTATAGAAACCTTTGCTGGAATACAAGGATAAAAAGGTATCTCGGGATCTATGTCTAGAGGACAACATTGTGCATGTGGTTATCAAATAAATCTTCTGTTCAAGGTTTCTGAAGTCAAATGATTATTTAGTCCTTCCAGCTGTTGTGCTCAACTTTATTTTGATTCCATAAATAAGATGCAGGACAGTTTAGGACTATTATATGGAAAGTTTTATGAGATAACTTGTAACACAATTTGGCAAACTAGAAATGAAAAGAAAAATGATTAAACAATAACTGGGTACAGAAAGAATTTTAGACTGAACCATAATGCAAGAGATTGCTTTATAAGCTAGCAGGCTCCAACAGCAAACATCTGCCATCAACTAGTTGCTTATCTGACAAAATAAACGGTGGCCAATTACAAATGAGAAGCCTTCTTTTGACTACTTCTGCCATAGTCAGTGGCATGTCCAGAGGGGTGGCCAAGGGTGGCACTGGCACCCCTTGAAATCCAATTGGCCACCCCAGGGGCCATCCCAAAATCCTACACTATGATTGGCTGTTTGCCTTGTCAGAGGTGGGGTTTCTTTTAAAATCTATAATTTGGGATGAGTTAAAAGGCTGACAGTAGATTTCTTTATTAGTGCTCTCAAATGTGACTTTGAAGAAACATCTTTTGTAAGTCCTTAAAGAATTAAGCTTAGAAGATTTATGCCACTTTGTCATGTTTTTTTTTTCAAGTCAAAGAGAATATTACAACTGTTTAAGTTGTCTTTAAAGAAAGTAGGTTGTGAAGACAGAAAGTGTACTGTTATTTATTTGTAAATGCACTGGCCACCCCTACCTATGAGAGCCTCAGTTCGGCCACCCCGGTCAAAAAGTTCTGGACACACCCCTGGCCATAGTATAAGACACATTCATTCCATGTGTCTGAGAATCCTTATCTTTTCAAACTGCAGTGGTGCAATCATAAGCCTGACAGGCATTGAAATGTTGACTCCTCAGACAGCCCAATAGGTTTTGTATGGGCAGATATGGTGTATTCTAACTTGGATCCAAACAAATTTGTCCTCAGTTTCAAGGAGACCCCAAATTGCTTAGCAAATCTTGTTTGGTGAAGGGACCCTAATAAAGGCCCCTCAATAAATGACTGCAGACCATAATTGTAACGCATCCAGTACCCTTTTTCTGCAGTCAATTTTTACAGATTTCAAGTTAAGGCATTACCCAGGTAAAACCATTTAGGCCCCAATTGGCCGTATTCACATTGTGGTCATTTTTTTATGATGTCACACTTAGTGGGAGAAGCTGAAATGATCTTATAATGCACTTTGAGATTTCTTGAAATGAAAAGTGAGATATAAATAAAATGTATTATTATTATTATTATTATTATTATTGTTATTATTATTATTATTATTATTATTATTATTATTATTATTATTATTATTATTATTATTATTATGTATTATCTCTGTTGTCCAGGTTGTAAGTCATACAAATCAATATTCAATATCAACTTGTTTATGCCTTCAGTAAGTAATTGGGTAATGTAAAGCTGGATAATAAAGTGAATGGGTAGTCATGTGGAATCCAGACAGTCATGTTTCCATCCAAAACGTGACGTCACCAGACAAAGGCTGTAATGTGAACATGGCCTTATCAGCATGGTGGCTGGGTAACAGTACCTTTCAGCAGTCTATCACCTGCTTAGTTATATGGAGAACCTTAAACATATGACCTACTCTGGGACAGGGGAATGAGGTTAGCATCCAGGCACCAAACTCAAACTTTGCGTGTCTGAAAAGATGAAAATTTGTAGTCATTGCTTATTCAGCCCTGTCTGACTGTCCTCACTGAAACTGAGTTCAAAGTAATATTTTGTGAAGACACAGTGGACCAATCTGTTCACCCCCCGAAGTTATTTGAAAAATCAATTTGATCCAGGTCTGCTTTAAACTGCCTTGAGAAACATGGAAAGGAAAATACAACCTCATCTAATCCACCTCCTGAAGCACGCCACATCTCTTTTAAAGCCAGAAATTAAACACGACACAGAGCTTGTTACAGTCTAACCCTGACAGTAAACAGATCAGATGGTCTGGCCTCACACCAGACCTGCTACCTCATTTATCAAAGGATCTTCTAACGGCAGCATCCAAACCTCATCCAAAGTTCAGCTTAAGAAGAAAGTTATCTAAACGTCACAATGAGTGATTTACATTGACATTCACCTGATGTGTATAATGTATCATGAACTTAAATCTAACAAAGTCTGCAGTGAATTCATTTGTATCATTTAACCTATGTTCCCAGACTCTTATGCGATATGGTATCAAAGAAAATGTTCATAAATGAGACCCCTTGAGACTGTGTGTAGCAGAGAGAGAGAGAAGAGCAGAAAAGGAAGCAATTTCATTTGGAAATATTTCAAATCTGCCATATATACCCCTTTCACATCCTCTGTCTCATATCTATCTAAGTTAATTTACAAAAAAACCCCACATCATCTGTACTAATGATTGCATGAATTAACCAAAACTGATGTTTGAAATCACCAACAGCAGTCTGTAGACCCCTTCCCCTCTGACTGGACACGGTGGAAAAAAAAAAAAAAAACCATCCTCTCCTGTAAGACTACTTCTACTTTTAAGGTTATACCACAGTGTCCAACTCCCTGAAGGGGATGTTTCCCTCAATGTTTTAACTCTGGAGCCAGAAAGTTCAAGTTCAGCTAGTCACACTGTCACAGAGCCAGCATGATGGACATCAGCATAGTGAATGAAGGTTAAAGTATGAGGTAAGTAGACATCAGTCACCTTGTCCTTTTGACTGCTTTAGTTGAAAAAAATAGGACACAGTTTCATCATCAGTACACACCGTCACCATGGAGTAATGATGTTCAGGAAAGTATTCTTTTTCTCCTCAAAGTGAGTTTAAAGTTTCAAAAGTTGGATACTCAGTGTAGAGTTCTGGAAATTATGTGGAATTATGACTAAGTGGTTACAGAAACAGGTCCACAGCCTTAGTAAGATTCAGGTTCAGTCCCTTCTACTGACAACAGCAGTTTGCTCTATAAGTGTCCTCCAGCAAATTGCTGTTCTGGGACAGATAACTGAAAATGTGAATGTGAACTGGCCAGTTTCCCAGTTGTCTAACTCAGTTGCTCAGGTCATGAGAGTGAATGAGACACAATGAAACCTCATCTGTATAGAGGGTTCCACTTGAGAATCTTACCTGAGGCAGGTGCTGTTCTTGCCCCCAGCTCTGACACAGGGATACTCCACAGTCATGATCTTGTTGTCTGGACACCCCTCTCTGAGGAAAGACAGAAACTTTGTGTCATTTTTAACACATTTTTTCCAGCAGTACTCATCAAATCGACACACACACACACACGTCACACAGGGAAGAAGAGTTTAGGAATAAAAGCAAGCATCTATATCTTGACATGAAGGTTCCTTAAACAGTGAGGCCACCAGGGCTCCCTCATGCATTTAGTTTGAAGTTGTTACACCTAGAGGTACTGGGTTACAACTTGACAGTCCTTTGACATTTGGCTAAAATTTCACAAATTTCATTGTGAAGGGTGATAGACTGATTTATTGGTCAGCAGATTAATTAGGCCAATTAATATCTGAAACCACTGCAGGAAGCCTTGTCAGTGTGGCTGCTGTCTGGCAATGTTGACACTTTACCTAATATCCAGTTTTTGTATTCTGTATTCTTGTATTCTACCAAAGTCACCATCGTCTTTTATGAATTATGACATTTTTCACATCCTAAATGACAGCATATCAAATTTAAAACCCATGTTGGCTAGTGTTTAATATAAATTATGTTATAATGCATAGAATAATGCAGTTTAATGTTGTTTCTGACCAAAATATCAAGCATATCTACAACATGTTGCTGGCTGATACCATCATGTACATACAATTGTAATGTGCATAAAATTATCATTAATATATTTTTTCATATCTATCAAATACCAAAAAACAAAAACAATATAGTATCAGCATTATGTATTAGCCAAGGGACCACCCAGCTTGTGTTCAGCAGAGGGATAAAAAACAACCATCCGTGATGGTATGAGGATGCACCATTGCCCATGGCATGGGTGGCTTGCATATCTGGAAAGGCACCATTTATTTTGAAAAATATATATAGGTTACATATGCTGCCATCGAAACCATGCCTTTTTCAGTAAATGCCAAATAACACTATTACAACTGTATTGGCTCTGTCGTAGAAAACTGGCCTTCCTGCAGTCCCAACTGTTGACCTATTGAAAAGGTGGTGAATCTAGAAACCAAAAAGGAGACCCAGAGTGGTTGAGCAGCAGAAATCCCCTACTGGGCAAGAATGGGACATTTCACTTTCAAAACTCCAGAAACTGGTCTCCTCAGTTCCCAAACATTTACAGTGTTGTTAAAGGAAGAGGTGATGAAACACAATGGTAAATATGCCCCTGGCACTTGTTGCAGGCATACATTTAAGTTCTCAGTTTTCAGTTTCAAAATCTAATATGTTGTCAATTTAATATAGAGTTTAAATGGTTAGTAAACAAACAAAGTATGTTTTTGTCAACATTATACACAGCATCCCAATATTACAGGAATTGGGGTTGTACTCTTAATGAAGCATGACTGATTCTGGTGTTTGGCCAACTAAAACGTTGATTTGAAAGTTAAAAAAAAACCTTATTGTGAAACATTGGCTGATTTTTTATAAGAACACAAAAGACCTGACTAAAAATCAACATCTCTTTTAAGTAATGAATGAATCATTAGGACGTGTGTCAGAAGCTCTGCTGCCCCAGTTTCTCTAGTGATTTGTTCCTTGTGCTTGTTTTATATTTTCATAGATGATTATCATAAAATAAATATTGGTTTTGGACTGTTTGTTGTTATGATTTGACCTTGGCATATGCAGGAGACGTTTGTCACATTTAATATGCCAAATTAAACAAGAAGAACAAAGCCAGATAATATTAAAAAACAGAGGTCGCTGCCCTGAGTACCATTTATTTGTTTTCTTTCTTCTTCTTGTACAAATCAGGAACATGATGCACTCAGCAGGACATTGAAGTATTTGGTTAAACACGCTAATTTCCTCCCCTGTAAACACAGCCTCAAACACGTCTTTTTTATGGTGTGACTAATTGCACATCACAATGATACTGATATATCTTCAATTTAAGTAGGAACCCATCCGGCTTATAGATGTGTCTTGTCGTATTGTTATACAGCAAACCTTTAAAGCATGCATCCAACAGATGTCACATTCATTAGTAGGTGAAGAAGATGCATCTGGTCAAAGCAAAATATGAATGTATGCTGCAGCTTTAGTGGTCTCCTCTCCTCCACAGAACATTGGATGCATGTGCTCCTCTCACATCCTCCCCTCACCTCCTGACCCACTGTCTCCGGGCACCTGAACAGCATCTGTCACGTTATGTCTGAACAAGTAACATTTGGCTCATTGAACCGCGACCGATTCCAACCATTTGGAGTTTCCCTTTGCCTTCTGCATGTCCCTGAAAATCACATTAGATTAGACGCGCTGCAGCGGTTCATCCAGGGGTCTCTCCTCTTTGAAACCTGCTCACGCAGTTTGTCGTTCAGAGCAGAAAGCAATAAAACGCTCCAAACTCTGATATGACATCTGGTGCTGAGTGCTGATCTGACTGGGAAGTTCGTGTTTTGGCGTTATATTACATGCTGACATATAAGGTTGAGAAGGAGTTATTAAGAAGTTTACAAAGCGTTTTATTGCCTGTAAAATCACGTCAGATCAAAGTTTATTTCACATGTTTGAAATGCTTTTAACTTTTCCCGGAGTTTTGTGTCTCGATAAGAGATAACATTTATAAACCACTACGTCTGTTATCAAATTAATCATGGACAAGTCTGGCTTTCCGTCACTAGAATACTGCCTTTCATTCACTGAAGACATGTTTAGGTCAATCTAATAAACTTACCTCGAAGTGTCCACTGCGAGCGTTGTCCTGATAGAGCTGGCACCAGATTCCCACAGAAAAACAACACAAATTGCGCCAAATGGTAAAAGAGTCGCACCATAAAGTTGACCCATGTCCCCTCTGCGCTTCGGGACAGATGATCTGTTCCAGTGAAAACGCCTTCACATCAGAGAAAAACACAAATGTTTTTACATGTCAGTTACCAGCGCGGGCAGTGGTTTTAAAGTATCAGTAATCCTCGTCAAGTATCCCGCAGAGGTGACGCACATGGAGCCTGTGGGAGAAGAAGTGCTGCGCTGTGCGTCCGGAGCCCCGTCCCCACTTTACGCACTGAGGCAGAGACCCCTTGGAGAGCTACTGAAGGGTTTACAGCCGAGTGTGTTCGCACTAATCCCTCTGGATTTACATTCCTGCCTTTAAGGAAGAGACTCAAAGCCAGCGAGGATCCAGCCGCTCTGCACATTGCAGATGATGACGTATGTAGGCCAGTAATTTTACAATTTGCTCAATGGCAACCTTAATCCCCAAATTACCCCTAAGCTTTCCTGATATTTTAAAAGGGAACACATATTACTACTGAGTTTCAAAACATCACAGTCTGTCTGTAACGGTTAGAGGTAGGTGGATATATAGATAGATAGATAGATAGATAGATAGATAGATAGATAGATAGACAGACAGACAGACAGATAGATAGATAGATAGATAGATAGATAGATAGATAGATAGATAGATAGATAGATCCGTTTTTATACATTTTCAAAGTACATATTTCTTTTTGATATAGATTCCTAATAAAGTTACATTTTCAAGATATCTCTGATTAGTAAAGTCATTTTGACTTAGTCAAAGCCACCTAACCTCAGTTGCTTAATCATACCAAAAGCTAGTATTAGAAAAAATATGTTTTTTGAAACATTTTTTTAACTTTTCAAAAGTGAGTTAACTGTTTTTGCAAATGAACTCGCCTTGTTAAACTGTCATCAAGAATGTGTTGGATTGAATTAGATGATAATGGCACCTGCACAGAATGTCAACCGCAATGTGAAATGCTGTATGGATAAATATAACAGTTTAATTTAAATGGAGCACATAAATATGGAGATACTTTGCACACTGGAAAATTTCCTTTTCACATTATTTTAAAGTTCAAAAAATGCCAAAAGATTTCAGGACTTCCTCTAAAAATGTGTCTACAATTGGTTATTTCACCTTCACAGCATGAACTTTTCTGTGTGGACGGAAGAAGGGATGGGGTCGGGGAGTCTTGGAGTCAAGGACATGAAAAAGATGCTGTGGAGGTCACTGTAGGGTTTACAGCACATCCAAAATGGAGTGTGATACAAGGTCTGAGGCTATGATGACAGCTTTTGGCCTCCTTATTAATAGAGCTCTGAAAAGATGTTGGCGTGTATAAAAGAATATGAGGCAGCCTCATTACTTGCATGGAGATCACTCTTGCCCCATGATATTAACAACATCACCCACTCACTCAGTGTGATTTCACATGAGCCTTCTGTTCATACATAGGCTCACTCAGGCTCCTCTTGGAAAATTGAAGTGTCTGCTAGGAACCGTCCAGATAAAGTAAGGTTGAAAACTTTGGCAGTTTGTGTTCACACATCCACACCTGAAGTTGGGGAAATTTTCAGGAGTTGAGTGCATGTGTGGAAACAGTTAAAGCTACAAATTACCATTATAAAGGAAACACATCACCAAGAAAATACCATCAGAATAAGACTGTGCATAAAACTAGTCCAGAATGTATCAAATATCAAAGACAGTCAGATGCTGAAAATGGTTTGAACTTGTTTGGATTTGTCGTAATGGCCTGGTTATATGAGAATTTGTATTGACAATCACTTTCAATTTTACTACATCAACACTGTACCAAAAGATCCAAGATGTATTTTTGTCCCAAACCACCATGGGTTTCATAAATTAGTAGCAATTTGAAATCAGCTGACGGTTTGAAAATCAGTGCAGAGATCTGACTGTTGTGTGATGTGGTCTTGCTAGAAACAGCTGAATGAACTGCAGCTGTCTTAAAGTTTTTTATTGAAACCAGAGAAAGGATCAGTACAAGCTTTAAAAAATAAAGACATGGATTAACTCTACTTGATCTTCTTTCAACATGAAATCTGACATCTGTTGAAATTAATATGACTCCATTATGAGGCAAAAAAAGTCCAGATTAGATCCAACTTTCAGAAATGTATTGGTGAGTTTCATCTGCATAACAACCACAGGATTAAAGTGTATTTTTTGTTGTTGTACTTTTTTAAGTGACACTCACAAACAGCTATAGTCCCACAATGCAGTTCAATTCTGGCTCCATGACTGCATCCAGTCCTGGAAGATTGGAACAGTTTGTCTCTTGGCAAGCGTTTGAAGACTGCTGTCAAAGCAATAACAAATACTTTGCATCATATCAGACAAACCTTGGTGTCCAGTCCACTTGCTGGCAAACGCTGTTGGATCCACATCAGAACTGGGAAGAACTGAAAGATGGGATAATCCAGAGCTCACTCTCACAGTATTTGTTTTTAAACTGACAGCCAATCAAACAATAGAGGATTTACTCTCAAAATCTGCTCTTTGTCATACATGCTACAAAAATGTTTAAGTTTAGAATATCACTTGCTTGAATGTGCACCTCGTTTAAGTGACTTTTGACAAGTGTGCAATATCTCCTGATTCAGTTTTCTATTTCCATGGATTTGATTGTTTCATAATAAAGTACTTTCTAAAGTTGCAGTTTTTGACATAAACAAGATATATATTTTCCCTGCATTTATCTTCATACTCTGCTTTGTCTGAAGTCACAGGGAGGTGAACACAAGGATGAGAAGAAAGGGGAGTATAAAACAGCCTCCATGTGGAGGTCAGGATCTTTTTATGCATTACAATTACGCTCTCATTATTCATGTTTTTTTAATCATTCCTGCAATCACAGCCTGATTACTCAAATTATAATTGGGTCAGAAGCCTTTAAAGTTGGCCTGCACAAACTATCTGATTAACCCAGTACACTGCTAACAGAGTTAATATTTTTACATTATGATGAATTGCAACATTAACAAATAGAATGAGGGACATTTATAAAGTCGTACAAGTTTGTTAATTGCATTAATTTAACTTGCAATTCTGAATGAATACTTAATTTTCACTGTCATGTTCTTCATTTGCTCTCAGATGAAAACAATCCTTACATGTATGATGTATGGTTAGAGTTGAATAACAATCCAAATTAGAGCCTCCACTCATGTGAAAGAATTTAGAGTTAAAGGCAATATGAGGAATTTTCATGTTGTCTTGATTATTTTGACTGCTTTGGATGAAACCAGCACTCATCCTAGTTGAAGACTGCATTTTTTATGAGCACCATCACACACTGTTTTAAAGAGTGTACATTTGTTGTGAGAGCGAATTAATGGAATACAGATCTTCTTTTTGATACTACAAGACAATTTTTTGCAGGATGCAGAATGATACCAAAGGTGACCAGAAGTGCCAGTTAAACATTAGCCGTCACAGCCTTGGTATCATGATGTGTGCTTGGTGTCAAAATACATTTCTAAATAACGTAAATATGCACACAGTTGAACTCTTTTGATCTCAGCAGTGAAGCATTCACACATACATAGACATTAAATCCTGTTCATTGCCATTTTTCTCTTTTACCCAGCAAAGCCCTGGTTGTAGAGTTTCTCCATTCCAAGCTTCAACAGAAAACTTACTTCTTTTAGATAATCCTGCTCCAGTATCAAGTACAAAACATTGTGTGAAAATAAAATAATCTAAAAGTAAAAAAGCTCATCCTGCTTGATACACTTCTCACCAAAACATAATCAAACTTATTCAAGGAAACTCCAACCTGAACACAGACACCTAAAACTTCAAACTCAGTACAAAGAAATAATCAGTGAACTGACTCTTACTGCAAGCAATCAAATGTGTTGACAAGTCTACATAGATCCCAAACTCAGCTCAATCAGGTTTGACTGCAATTAAATAATATAATCATCAATTCTGAACATAGTTGTCACTGTGTGTATTAATTGTAAAAGCTAGTTTAATCCCAGGTTACAGCTAAGTTATATGGACAAGACAACTAGGGCTTCATTATCACTTTTATAGATAAGGAGAATTTGAAGTTACAGTAAACAGAAAGTTTGTTTAGGTAGCTTGTGTGATCTTTGGTGGTTAATCCCCTTAGGTAGCTTGATCAACTATGTACTCAGCCATACTTCTGTTGCCAGACTGCACTCATGCTTACATACGTCATCACTGTTTGCAAAGAGTGTAAGGGTCTATAAAACTGTAAGTGCAATGTAAGGTAGACTATAAATGCCAGATTAAGGAGTAAATAAAGGGTTATTCCATTGTTATCTGAGCAGATCCAACCAATAGTCACCACAGTGGTCAGTGCACGGTCAGACGATGTTAGGTTACTCAGTACTCAGCGGTCTCTAACACCGTGGTCTATTCCCCCGGTGCATGGGGTTCTTGGCCACTGTTCAATAGAAACAGCTGGTTTTATTCACCACAAATGAATCATGTTAGAAATACACATGCACTCACTTACACACATACTGTATACATGCAGGCACTCAGTAACTGGGCCTCACACATCAAATTAAAGTGCACAGTCTCCTTTGGCACCGTTCCCTCTGGAATCAAGTAAATTCATAAAATATATAAAGCAACATTATTAAAGAACCGCAGAAGAAGGCAGCCATTGAAATGGCAGACTCGGCTTCATTACTACGACCACACAGGTCACGGTTTCTCTTGTTCCCACGAAAGGAGAGTCTCTTTTTCCCAGTTTGCTTTGGTTTGGTTTTTATTTGGTGTTTGTCTATCTGCGTATGTGCAGGCTGGAAGAAATCTGCCTTTCATTGAAGGCAGGGGCCACTTTCTGCATTGTTACAAACATTTTGTTCCCAAGTAAAACTGCCCAGTTGTGAAACACTCAAAAGAAAAAACACTTATCCTTGACATCCCAAAGAGGTTCCAGAGGGGTTGGAAACTCATGGCATGAAATTGGCATTTCTTTGTTGCTCATCACTTCCAGCTACTGTGTGTGTGTTGCAATTTTAAGTTAATCCTGAAACATGCTCAATTTTTATCATTAACAGATTATGTTTACAAAGACATTAACAGCTTATTCCAACTAATCAGTTAATGCCTCACTTCATTTCCTTAAATATATGACTTACTTAATATCACTCAGCAGAATTGTACATGTCTTCAAGCGCTTGAAATCACTTGACTGTTTCCTCCTTTATGTAGTGGGACAAAAGTAACTCTCTTTGCAGCGTACAAAAGAAGTCCAGGTTACACTGGACTGACTAACAGCCCAAATAAAAGAAGTTAAAAGAGAAGTATAATTTGCCTGTTGACTCCATTGTGATTCTCCCAAAAACTGTCAAACACAAAGTAACTCACTGGTGTTCAGGCTGTTCAGGATACATTCAAACATGGCAAATGATCAGCTCGGTTCACTTCCACGTTGTGATATTCAAGTGGGGAGAATAACATTTGTTTTGTGCGGCTAAGAAAATTCCCAAATTCATGTGTTGTCAGACTGTTGTGTCATTGAAAGTTGCTTCAAGGATCAAAGAAAGGTTTGTGCTTGGCAAAACTTAGAACTAAGCACAACAAGATGAACTATGATTTACCTTCATCTGCATTTGTGGACATGTGTCTTTACCTGTTGCTGTTATTTAATCCAGTGGAACACCTGAACATCAGACTTGCAACAAAATGAACATCAAAGACATCATTGTACTGGTAGATAAACCAATGCCTCTTGTCCTCATTGTTTCAGATGCTTAACTTGTCAGCAACAATCTGTCAACCAACAAATCGCTACAACTACATCTGTCTTGATCAGAGGCTCCCAGTCGTGAGTAAATATAGTGACCTTAACAAAGCATTTAAAAAAGACAACTGAACATTTGTGATATAATCTCAGTCTTTCCAGTACCTGCATCTCAGGACCTAGGCAGATTTTAGAACCAAGACTCCATCAACAGGGCTTTAATGACATAAGAAGCACCTGAGGGATGTGTGTTGTCCTCTTTTGTCTACAACAGTTTGAGGGGCACAGGATCAGATGATGCTTACTGTGTGGAGTATGTGGATTATGTTTTCTCTCTGGAAGCCATGGTTCTGAACTCCCATCAACAGACAAGTCCATGCAAGAAAAGTTTTTGCATCTGAACATATGTCGATGGTATTTAAGACTCAGTTAAGAGTAGCTTATACCTTAAAAGCAACCAGTTTTAGTAAGGTCCCGATACTAAAAATACTGACACCAATTAACTTCAGTCTTATCTAGAACAAACAAAGGGTTGTAGTTGGGGACCAAACCTTACTGCCTGGAAAATATCACAACCATCTGTCGGTTATATAAGCCGCACCACAAATAGTGAAAAAAAAAAAAAAAAGTGAGGCCAATACCTCTTTTGTTCTATTCTGTAAGCATGTTTAATTGACATTTTAATGTGGGCTCTAAATGGGTTTTCTAGGTTTATGGAGCAGATTGGTACTGCCCCAAATATAAGGAACTATAATCTCTCAGCCCATGGGACAAGATAAATGCAACCCTCTGCATGACCTCCACTCATACAAAGTCAAGCAGTATTCCACCTCACCTCCTCCAGTGACCTGCTGTCTTTTTTCACACATCATGGTCTCCAACATTTTTCTCTGTTAATCTTGATACACCATGCTCTTCTCCTTTAAAATGAGGTCTTATTCTGGCTTTTCCTTTATATCTAAATAATGGGCGGTCTGACGCAACAGTTTAATCTGGACTTTTATTGTCTTGTAAACATCCACCCAAAAAAAGCACCACTTCTCTAATTCTGTACATAAGTTAAAGAGTCAGTCAGAAAAAAAACTTTGAAAATTAAACAAGGTTACGAGACAAAAAACTGCTCAGTCTTTTACAACTCTTTGAACTTAGTAACATATAAACACACTGAACAGAACGGAAAGACACTAAATCAGTGTATCATTCAATATTTGAAAGGTCATAATTGTAGCTCATTTATTTCCAATGTGCTTTTTTATCCATCATGATAAACATACTGGTCAAGAAACACTCCTCAGACACAACACATTGGTACTATCTTCCCTCTCGGTAGGGGTGATGCTTCTGTTACTACTTCAGATGGCAGATCAGCGGCAAATCATAGAGACTTTTACAAGTGCCTTCAGAAGATTAATAGATCTGTGTAAGCTCTCCTCATCAGTGTGATTTATTCATGATTGTGTTCTTCCGCTGATGTGGGCAACACCATCACTGCATGCTGCTTGTCAATGAAATACTGACCAGGACATATGTGAAGCAAGCCTGCTCTAAGTTTCCATGTCGTCCTGTTGGACGTGTTTCTGCTGTTCTGTTTTTATTGTAGTGATGTTGCTTGGAAACTGAAGGAGTTGTAGAAATAAGAGAGTTGCGTGTTGCTACTTTCTCTGTAAACACCTAACTGCTCAAGCCAAACAACACAAAAGTGATCCATCATTGTCAGAACTAATAATGTGGAACAGAAAAACCTACTGTATAACAACTTACATTGCATGACACATGCTTTTTTGTTGTTGGTTTATGTTTAACAGAGAGAGAAGATAATACATCGACATTTGGCTGACCTTTGGACAGATACTCTGTCTTCTCTTTTTGTTCCTTTCTGAATTATTTAAGACAATTTGTTGTTTTTTTCTTCCAACAGAGAGCAATGAATATAGCAGGACCTGTTCTTCGTTATTTCTCTACTTCAAAACGCTGTCTGGTCTTATTTCAGCATAATTCGAGATAAATGTGTCATGTAACGTGCTTTACTCTCATACCGGACTGGTTTATGGAGCCTTTGATCCACTGGGACAAATCTAAAAAAAACGCAGCAACATCTCTTATTGTTTCATACAATTCAAAGTGGAAAAAATTGACTTCTTCCCTGATAATAAAAAAAAAAGCTCCAGAGATGTGGCTAAGCACCTGGACAAATATATCTCACCTGCAAACTGCTGTTCAATATCTGAGTTTCAGTTCGAGAAGCATTCTACTTTTGGAAAATGCAATTTCTAATACCTCTACTGCAGGTTTTTCATGTTAAATAAAGGTTCAAAACATGAACAGTATAATCATGTATACAAATGTCCAACAAATGTTGATCTTCTCTTATCTCTCAGTTCCCACTGCAAAACCTAAATCATGTCTCCAGTTTTCGTCTATATCACCCTTTAAGGCTGAAGTTTGGGTTATTAGACAACAAGGTTTTTTAGTTCTTCACTGTGAGTGTGCAGTCTGCAGGGGATATAAATTACATGAGTGACTGAGAGATCACAGAGGGGATTAAACATGAAGAGCTGTCTTTGTGCTTTTAAAGTGAATGAACATAAAAGTGCGCCTGTTTGCCCCAGGCGGAGGAGTTCAAGTATCTCGGGGTCTTGTTCACGAGTGAGGGGAAAAGGGAGCGGGAGATTGACAGACGGATCGGGGCGGCGTCTGCAGTGATGCGGGCGCTGTACCGGTCTGTCGTGGTGAAGAGGGAGCTGAGCCAGAAGGCAAAGCTCTCAATTTACCGGTCAATCTACGTTCCGACCCTCACCTATGGTCACGAGCTGTGGGTAGTGACCGAAAGAACGAGATATTTTTTAGCCTGTACATATTAGTCAAGCTATTTGTTGTTTCTTTGTATTTATAGCTAAGGTTATTGTTATTATATTTTCATTTTATTTTTTATTGTAGTTCTTATTCTTATTCCTATTCTTATGCCTTGTACAAAGAGAGCACAGTTTACTAAAGTCAAATTCCTTGTGTGTTCAAGCATACCTGGCGAATAAAGCTGATTCTGATTCTGATTCTGATTCTGAGATCGCGAATACAAGCGGCCGAAATGAGCTTTCTCCGCAGGGTGGCTGGGCTCAGCCTTAGAGATAGGGTCAGGAGCTCAGACATCCGGGAGAGGCTCAAAGTAGAGCCGCTGCTCCTCCGGATCGAGAGGAGCCAGATGAGGTGGTTCGGGCATCTGGTTAGGATGCCTCCCGGGCGTCTCCCTGGGGAGGTGTTTCGGGCATGTCCGACTGGGAGGAGGGCACGGGGAAGGCCCAGGACACGCTGGCGAGACTATGTCTCTCAGCTGGCCTGGGAGCGCCTCGTTATCCTCCCAGAAGAGCTGGTGGAAGTGGCCGGGGAGAGGAGTGTCTGGGCTTCCCTGCTGAGACTGCTGCCCCCGCGACCCGGACCCGGATAAGCGGAAGAAGATGGATGGATGGATGGAACATAAAAGTGATGGGTGTAAAAGACTCCATGTCGCAAGAAGAAAATCCCTCTGTTTCTGCAGAGTGCACAATGACAGTATTGTAGCTCTGAGTGTCAATTCAGCTGGTCAGAGATTTAAATTTTGCAAATGTGATGCATGATTTTGAACAAAAATGAGATAGGAATTTCTGTTTAAGTTTAAGTCAGCTCAAACTGCTAGTTAATGCTTATGGCAGCTTTATGAACTGTGAATATTTGTTAGCCTCTGCGATCAATGCTTTTCAAACACTGTCATTACCTTTATAAAGATTGGTTCATAATATTTAACCCTTGTTCCTGTTGAATTAAAACACATGTTGGTAGTTTGCTGGAATTTACAAAAGATAGCTTTGCGTATTATCTGTGCTTCTTACTGGAATTCCTTGTGTCACTGATTAGATTTTCAGAATGTTTTAGGTGAAAGTGTAATATTGAAATGTAATGAAGCACTTTTGGTACCAGTATTTACCATTAATACCATCAAAATTAAAACAAGCTGTAGTTTATTCTGTATTCTGCCATCTCTCTCAGTTAAAAAAAAACAATCATATGTGGTCTGTCTAGCGATCTCCAAAGCCTACAGCTGGATGACAGCTCTGCCAGCGGGCATACCTGTGATCTGTTTTTCAGAATTGTACTCAAACACTCTGCTGTCCGTCTCAAGAGCAGCAGTAAGATTTTTTCTTACTGTAAGCATTTGTAAGACCATCTTTTTGGGCTTGCTGTCATCGGACATTATGCTGTGTGATACATCTTTACTGCTTTACCCTCATTTAATTTCTCTGCTACATTGATAAACAATATCCTAAATATCTTAAAAATCATTCCACCTCAGTTGATTAATAACTTGGTCTAATTCAGTGTCACTTAAATGATCACTGTCTCTCCATCTTTCATCACCCCACTGCAGGGCCTGGCCTCAGTCAGCAGGACACTCTTTTATAGATAAGTGGTGTCACCCACTGTTGTGAACAGATATTGGCATTCAAAGATTTAAACCCTGAATATATGATAATCCCACTTATTCAGATTTACTGCAAGGATATTTGTATGTTTATTAAAATGTTAAATTGTGTTGCTGTTGTTCTAGTTTGCTTTTATAGGTATACATTTAGTCTGTTATTTAACCATCCACAAATTCCTTCAGAAGTTATAAACTCAAAGAATTCACTTGAAGTTCTTCATATCTTAATAGTTAAGATTATGTTTCGGTTTTTAAGAACTGTGGTCTCATAGAAAAAAAAGACTACAAGCTGTATTTGCTGCTATGTGTTTTGGTGGTACAAATTGGTTCCATTGAAATTCCAATAGAAAGTCTTTTTTTTTACCTCTTGTTTTGGTTGACAAACGATTCGTTGGACAGGCACGTGACCTGGTCTGGACAGCTAAAACAGGACTGTTTTAGCCAGGATGTGGAGTCTTACCTGAGACTGAGGGTAATGTTGACTACTTTGCTCTTTTGAAACTTTCCTTTGCTGCTTCAATCCAATCAAACTGTCACAGTTTCACAATGGAAACAGATTGTTGGATGCACATTGACTTGGCATTGTTTCTGCGGTGCTGGAACAAAACTTTAATACACTGTGATGTCAAATACAATCTTAATCAAAGATCTTAATATGATATCACTTATAAAGCAATGATGGATGCATGACATAAATTCACTCTGTTGAAAGACAACTGCACAATCATCTCCTCTTTCTGAATGATTCACAATAATCCAGCAACAGTCTCACACGTGTTTGGTTCACAGTTCACTTCAGACCTCCAGAATGGATTCATGCTACCATTTTTACATTTGATTCTGTGAACACTTCTGTACTGTTCAGCTCCTGTGAATTATATGAGGCTTTAAAAAGCAAGAGTTTCTTCTCCAGCTCTCACAGGTGCACCCAGCAGTCGGCAGCTGAAAACACACTCTCACAGGCGGGTCCAGCTCTGACATGACTCTGACCTCAACACATGTCGCACAGCGCTGCTCTGAAGTCATGTCCTCAGGCCGAGTCAACTATTATGGATTTGGCTCAACTGTGTGGATGATGACATGATAAAGAAACATCAATGGAAGTGACTTTATCTGGTTCATAACCTAGTGCTGTGTTATCACAGGTGCAAATAACGACGTTTGAATAAACCGAACCAGGTGATCAAATTAGAATATTTTCGTCTTTTACAACACCAATTCCCCAAAAAGTTGTGATGCTGTGTAAAAGGCTGATAAAACAGATTTTGATGGTTTGCAAATTAAATCCTATATTTTATTGAAAATAGTATATATTGTTTTATGAAAATGCATCGTATTTTGAATTTGATGTTTGCCAGCAACATGTTCAAAAAAGTTGGGACAAAGACAACAAAACACTGAAAATTTTGTTTAATGCTTAAAAACACCGGAAGAAACATCTCCCAGCTAATAAGGTTAATTTAAAACAGATCAGTAACATGAGTGGTTCTAAGAGGGAATTTCCCATCTCTAGTTCTCCAGCTCAGCAGTAAAGATGAGAAGAGGTTAACACTCAAAATCACCATAAACAATAGGCTGGGAACGCAGGTCATTGCTGCATCCACAAATGCAAGTTAAATCTGTTCCATGCAAAGGAAACCATATATAAACATGATCCAGAAACACTGGCAACTTCTCTGTGCCCAGCCCCTTTAAGATGACTCTTTTTTTGGAAATCATGGGTGCCTTGTCCTTTAATCTGGAGGGGAGAGAGACCACCTGGCTTGTTATCAGTGCACAGTTAAAAAGCAAGCATCTGCAATGGTATGCAGATGTGTAAGTGCCCATGGCTTCAGTCCCTTACACATTTTTGAAGGCAATATTAATGCAGAACTATATAAACAGGTTATTGAGCAACATATACAGCCTTCCTTTTTCAGGGAAGACCTTGCATAATACAGCAATACAATGCCAGACTAGTTTGTATGTATTACAACAGCATGGCTGTGTAGTACAGGTGCTAAACTGGCCTGCCTATAGTCCTGACTTGTCACCCATTGAAAACATTTGGGGCATCATGGACAAGAGGACCCCAACCTGTTAAATAGCTGAAATACTTTAGTGTAAGCTTTAACACTGAATTAATTCATGTATATGAGCTAAGGTTAGAATGTTTACAGAATGTATACATTGAACTATTTATACAAGTTAATATAGTTATTATTTGGGTATTTATGATGTTAGAATAACTTGTACAGAATATAAACCAAACATTTACAGAGTGTTGTTGAAAGAAGTTATGCAACACAATGGTTATCAAAATTGCTCAAGCTTTTTTTTAAATAAAATAAGTTATGAGGTGAATCACCTCTTACAAATGTTGCAATATTCCCCAATGAAAACAGTTTTAGTATTACTTATTTTCTTAAACTTGTGGGGAATTTATCTTTTACAGTCTTTAATAAACTCTAGTCCCATGTGTGACCCACATCAGTCATCCCAGCAGTACTGACTGAAGTGAAAGTGTTTAAACAGGCTTTGTGGGATGGTGTATGTTGATAAATGTAAAGCTGTGTGATTCAGGTGTGTTAACCCTGAACTAAATCCGAACCAGTCAGGTCAGAAAGGGGACCCTGCTGCAGCAGCATCGTGGTCCAGCCAGGCAGAGAGCTCACACTTTGTATGTGTTCAGTGATCGGTTTAATGCTGTGCAAACTGTGGTTACATCTGGAAAGCCTCCCAACACAGCCTTGACCTCCTTGATCGGGAGGGATTACAAGCTGTGGGAGAAGACATGTTCCTTTTTTTACCGATCCTGAGGTCAGACCTGCAGATCAGCAACATCCCAGAGCCACAAAGTAAAAGGGTCTGTGACTTTAAGGTGCTGAACTCAACACAATTTCTGCACATGCAGGCATACAGGGTTTATATAGTCCCCTGTCTGGGTGATACACGTTACAAATACTGTATAGGGGAAAGGAAACCCTTGAGTTTAATTCTTTACATCAGGATCTCTATAATATAGTGTGTAGTCATAGAAAAGGTTAGAAACTGGATCTTATAGCACCATAGGACTTTCAGAAATCCATCAATGTAACTGTATGATTGCAATGGATTTCAAGCCTGACAGCCCTGCACCCGGCAGTGATCTACCGCGTCAGCTAAATGAGACCACATGCAGACAACAGACAGATATATGATAGTGAAAAAAAAGTGTCTTTTGGAACTCTATTCCCTCAGCTGACTTTGAATTTACATCCTGACAGCATGAGGAGGGGGAAAATGTGTAAATCTCTTCAGTGAAAGTGGGAATTAAACAGCCCTGAGAAGATAATGTGAAACTCTCGTCATGAATCAGACTGCACACTCGGGCTACACTATGCCTAACACAGCTGTGTGGCCCGGGACGCACATTCCTGCATGCTGGTGGTAGAACACACACAATGGAAACAGCAGGATTATTCTGCTCACACATAAGTGAAATATTTTATGTCCTCATGTGTACGTGATCTTGCCCCAAAGGGAGTGAAGACAGGGCCACTAATTGGGCCTGTTCTTTCATTAGTGGCTTAGTAATCTAAAGTGCAGGTCTGCTCACTGTCCATGCAGAATCAGGCTTTAAAAGTGAAATAATGCTTTAATTAAACAGTCAATGTGCTTCCTAGACACCCAGTGTTAATCAGATCAACTGCATGAATTACAACAATAGCTAGACACTAAATTTCAATCACTGTGTGTGAGGTCTTGCTACCAAGTAATGTAAGCATGTGTTAGGGTAGGGGTTGTGGTATAAGACTAACTAGATGATTATTGCAAAGGCTCTTAAGTGTAAAAAAGAAGAGCTGGCAGTTGCAATATTAAGTTATTTTCACACCACCAGAGTCTGACCCAAACAAAACAGATGGGATAGATAGGCAGCATCGCACTGGTTCCCTCCACTCACCAGTGTATCCTTCAGCCAATGACATCTTGGGTGGCTTATCAGTTAACTATGGCATCCCAGAGCCACCCTCCTCTGTGCTAGCTCTCAGCTCCTGCCACACTCACACACCAAAATAGAAAAGAAGAGGGAAAAACACAGAAAAAAGTCTATGGGGGATGTTGGAAGACAGGGAAGGTAAAAACCAAGGCAAGGAGTCTGTTTGGGCTAGGACTCAACCCCGCTTGGCTAGGTTGTACGCTCTTGCTCCTCCTACTGGCCACATCCTTTCAAATCTGAACACCTGGACCCAGTGCTTCTCTTCTTGCAGCCTACCCATTCAAATCCACAGCTTCATTCCTTGCATGACAGTGCCATGCAACCTAATTATGCAACTTGATGAATTACTCAGCTTTACTAAAATACAAATTATATAAAAAAAAAAATCTTCCCCATTCTGTTTTTATGAGTATGGGAATGAGATACAGAGACTAAATCAATTTTTGTTCATGGCTCTAGACTTGTTTTATCATGCTGTATAAACAGGCGTTTTTTCGTGGCTCTAATGGGGTCTCCTCAGCTTTTGGAATTGGCCTCAATGAGCTACAGTTTTTCGGTGCCTCTGTGAGCTGATGTGCAGAGTCCCAAAGACCCGACTGGGATATGACCCCCTATTTAGAGATGATTTTTTTTGCAGGGACCTTCTCAACTAAACATCAGACACACTGTGGGACAGCTCACATGGTGGAGGGGTGAGCGTGGTGCACAGAGAGGAATTTGAATCCTCAGTGTAAGCTTAAAAAGGTATTAAAGGCATCAGGAACAGACATGAGGCATTCTTGTTGCATATGGATTTTTAGAGCATAAGATGATTTTGCCTTTTCAATGCTAACAGTCAGGTTTCTACTTGCTACCTTCAGTGCAGATGCATCACCAGCACTGAACACAGAGTCTCTGGCTTTCAGGAGAGCATGGACCTCTGCATTCAGCCAGTGTTTCTGATTGGGATAGATGGAGACTGTCCTGTTTCATCCTCCACACACTTACCCTGATGTAGCCCAGGACAGCAAAGGCATGTTCCTTAGGGTCTACAACCCCTCTGTATTTTGCTGCAACTCTGAAGACTAGCCAGTAGGTACATTAGAAATAGTGTATTAGCATGAAGGTAGTATTTCTTGGCCAAACTGCAAATGAGAGAAAAATGCAAATAGAGGAAGCACAGACCTTTACTTTTAGAAAGGATCATAAAAAGTGATTTACAAATACATTTTTTGCACAGACCGAGGAGCCCTCTAGTCTGGATAATGGTTGGAATGCCCTTTTTATTATTTGAACACACAAGATACACACAGACCGGGACACATCAGCCCAGCAGCAAGAACTTAAGGATCCTTAAAACTACTGCAGTAAAACGTCATGCAGTGAAAAGGCGTCATTACAACCTTCAATACTGAAAGACTACAGTTTGTAAGTTCCAATTGAAGTTAGCATATTTTATTATGAAACATAAACTGCATGTTCAATCATAAATAAGGGTTTACCGCCCGCATTACAATCAGAGCCATACAGGTTAGCATGCAGCGTAGCATGGAAACCACCCTCTTGTTTTAAAGCTGCACTAGCTCAGTTTATGAGGAACTAAAAGTATGACTGGAACACGTCTTTAGCCAATCAGACTGTTTAGATGGAGCTACCTGTTGTTTTACAGTTTCCTCTCACTCGCCTTGCAAATGGAGAATACATGCTGAAAATATAAGACAGACCTGCAGGGTTCCCATGGTCATATCTATTACTTCCTTTATGAGGACGACCCCGAACTTGTCCCTGCAGACTCGCAGGTCAAACCTGAGGGACCTGACAGAGGCACTGAAGGCCCAACTAAGACATGTGAGATGCAATATAAACAAATTTTTAACAAATTGGACTTCAGGCAACAAATAAATCCCACTGAGTTTGACAAGGCGGCCTTTATTCCACCAAGCAGGCTGTTTGGAAATGGATGGGAAGTGGTCGTTTTAGAACAGTAAAGGTAGCAGTAAGTAGGAGCAGATGGAGACAGAGGGAAAAGTTGTAGTGGTAAAGCCTTCAAATTACTTTGTGTAAATGTTTGCTTTTTTTATTTGTCTCTCTTTACCGTTTCCTGTAAATTTGGAGTTGCTGCAGGTCGTCATCTGGGTGATGCAGAAAAAAAAGAACTGAGGAAGTTGTGTCATTAACCAAAAATGATTTGAGAAAGCGAGGCTGGATTAAAAGCATTTGATCTTGTTAATCAAAACCATCCGGTGAAAAGCAGTCTGCTCTTCTCCAGAAGAGGTAACTATCGGCCAACAGAGGAGCTCTGTCACACAATATTACTTTTTAACTTTGAAGGGTTGTTTTAACAGAGGTTACTCTCTGAACAACCGTGAATTGTACTAAAGTCTTGATGTCCATGCTGTGCGTTAAAGGATGATGTTGAAATCAAATTAACTTTTTTACGTATCTGTGCGTGAGCCAGTGTTATAAGTCAAAGAACTGAGACACAATATTACATAGGATAGAGTTTATTCTACACAGTCTAAGGCCTGTGGTAATCAATTTATACAGTTAATATAAGGCTGGCCACACTAGATGACTTTTAGATCCTAACCCATTTCAGAACAAACACACAAACTAGACCACAAACTTAATGTTAGTGGTAACAATTTCACAGTGGTGATTCCACAGACACAAGATCTCACAGAAACTTGTATGATGCATGTGACTTCTGAAGAAATCATCAATAAATCAATCAATCAATAAATCACAAATATTAAACATAATTCATATTTGACAATACAATCCTCATGTGTGTGTCCTCGTGTCTCGGTTAGTTGACTAACTGTTTGCAGCTCTTTTTCGTACTGGATTCCAACCAAGCATGACGGAGCAACAGTTTATAGCAATGGTCTGATATTTCTCACTAGCAGACTGCTGTTGTGAAGAACAGACTAGAAACAAAGTTGGGCTGTGGCTGTCATCACAAACTCTTGAGGATGAACTGTGATCATAACAATGCTCAGAAAGAAGTCTGCTTAATTTGACGGCAGTTTTGTTTAGGGTGGGAAAACCAAGAAAAGAAACAAAACAGCAGGAAAAAAAGGAAGGAGATTTGTGATTAGATAAAGTCACAAAAGTCAGTTCAGATATAAAATTCAAAGTGTAGAGAATCATTGGTCAAGGTGATTTAGCTGCTCATGTTTAGACAGATCATTTCTTTCATATTGAATTAAAAGACTGTACTTTAATTCCTCTGCTGCTTAAGGACTGAAGATGCGTGTCCTCCGCTCTAATTATCAGTCTGCTGCTTGTTTCTTATTTTATTAGTAACACACCTTCTAGTAACACGGTTCTTTATTTCAGAGAGAGAGGCAGAAAATGAGGGATTTTCCATCCCCGGCAAAGCTGAGATAACTTTCTCACATGACTGATGTGTGATGTCAATAACACAAACATCACAGAGGTCTGTTTCTGAGAGTTTAACACCTCTCATGAGAAACGCTCTGCTGTGGCAGTCTGTTTGTGTGAGTGTGTGTATGTGCCTCTATGACTTTGTGACTGTACCAGCATTTGTTGAATGTCTGGGTTTATGTGTACACAGAAAATATGTGTGTGTACGAAAGAACAGGCACATCTGTGTGGTCTGTGTCTCTGTGAAGCCTGACGTTGACCTCCCACCGTGTTGTAGAGCAAAGACAGGAAACAAAGGGGTTAATAGGATCTGAGATGGGCTTTTTCAGGTCCATAGGAACATTACAAAAGACACAAAGTCAGTCAAACAAAGTGTCTGAGTTAGCCAGAGCAGTGTCAATACAGGTTTTTACCTCTGAAGCAATACTTAATGTGCTTAAAATGCTTGGGGAAAAAGAGCTGTGATCTACATTTAATTAAAAAAGAACATGCAATGAGGATAGTAGCCAGCAAATTACGCCTACTGAAGATTAGATATTGCACAGTTTGATGTCATCACACATTTTTTTCTCTCTCTCTCTTCTTTTATCTAAATCTATATAGAAATCACTCTGGGAAGTCTCCGTGCTGAGTCTCCTTTGTGTCATATGTTGAGCCTGAAACATTTCCCGTAACACCATTGTCACATCATCATCTGACTTCCATTATTGGTTTACTCCTATTTATTTATTTCTCCTGGCAGGCGAACTGAGACGAGGTGAAGCAGAGTCACGGAGTCTGCCGACTGGGAGGGGTGTGTGTTGTACACGGAAAGAGATGTTGAGCGGATGAGGACAACAGCTTGGCAGAGTCACAGGCCTGTCTTACACTGCAGTGTACTTATCAAAGACGGCTGGTGCACTGTATAAAGGGGTGGGGGGATGTAACGAAATCACAAGTTATACACATTTAACTGGATTAAAATGCCCGTATTTGTATTTTTTGTGCTGAATAAACATTAGTACTTGTGTTTGTGGTGAGTGATTGTAAAGTAACAGTAAAGATGATCACAATATGGGTCCACTTCAGATGGGAACTCTGGCAGGGTTTTTCACAGAGCGGGATAAACCACAACACTGCATGACTCGTTCTTTATGACTCAGAAATACATGGTATATACCCCTCTGCTGCTACCTTCCGGATGGTGGTGTGCAACAATTCGGGGGTGCATTTTTTCTACACACCAAAAGGCTCTGATCTAATGAAGAGGGAAAAAATGAGCACAAACCACTTAAACGAAGAGTTAAAGGAGGCCTTCAACGCAAGATTCTTAGTTTAAGACACTTAGAAAATGTATAGTGTAACTTTTTATTTGTATGATATTTTTTAAAACTATGTAATATTCACTTAATGATAAAAATGAAAGCTTATTTTCTAAAAACACATTCATTGAAGATCCATCATTTTACTTCTAGGGAGGTGTGGCCCTTGTTCTCTATTAACCAGCTGCCACTGAGTGTATCAATACTGATTGGTTCTTTGTACCATTGTATCTTTTTTCCATGCTTTTATGTTTTCAACTGACCATTCATTTTGTTCCTTTGGTTTCACTTGATAGGACAATTAAGAAAGACAGAAAACATGGCGAAGAAAGATCAGGTCCAACCAAGGTGGCAACCTCCGGTCTCAAAATGTGAAGCCGATGCGGAAGTGTTATAAACTGCAATACATCGAGAATCCGCTTGAGGCTGGCTGCAGAAACACCGGAAACCACATACACACCTATTCAAAAAAGACGATCTTTGCAGCATTAATAAACATGTTTACAGCCTGGTTCAAAAAACAGCTTGGTTCTACGTACCTAATTTCTCTATCGGCACACACTGAACAGGGGATGAATTTTTTTCTAACGCTACAGTTCAGAAGATATTAAGAGTTTTTGCCCAAATAAGGAAATGACTGACTTGACTCCATATTTCCAATATGGCTGCCGCCGACAATTGGCTTCTAAACAGCGCTCAGGAACAGATGGGTGACATCACAGATTCTACGTCCATATTTTATACAGTCTATGGGTCCAACATGTACCAAAAGTGCAAAGGTTGGGCTTGGGCTGACACAGCAGCAACTTTGCCCCTGTGGATGGGACACCGGCTCATCCACTTAAGTTAATTTGTCAGTCTCAGAGCAAAAATGTTTAAAAAACATGTTGGGTTGTTTTTTTGGGGGAGATTTTTCAAAGTGGTGCAGTCACACCAATTCCCTTTGGTGTGACTGTAAGTGTCTAGTTGTTTGTCTCTTATGTCAGCCCTGTGTTTGACTGATGACCTGTTCAGGTTGTACCCCTCCTTTGGTCATGATGAGTAAAAAAAAAGGAGGAGGACCCATAAAAAGATTTTTTCAAAATGTTAAAAGGTCAAACAAATACTTCCTTTTAATGTCGAAAAAAAAATCCAAAAAGTATAATCAAAAACACAAGAGAACCACGTGGAGCACAAGAACACAGCAGGCCTGAGACGAAGAAAACACAGGAGACAATGTAATAATCTGACACAGAAGGGAGGAAACACAGGGACTAAATACACAAACGGTAATGAAACACAGGTGTGAAAGGAGACACAGGTGAAACTACTCAGGATGTGGCACACAATCACAGAAATGGGAAAATTCAGGCAGTAAAACCAGACTCGACACACTAGGGGAAAAGATCGAACAGGAAACACTACAAGAACACAAGGGTAAAGAAAAAAAATATACCATGAGAAATAACAACTCACTAACAACTCTGGGAAAACTAGGACAAGATTAACAGATATCAGAAAAGGGTGAGAAACAAGACATGAAACACAAGGAAGATCTGCAAAATGGAAATCAAAGCTAGATACAACACAACAAAAATACAAAACTAAACAAAAGCAACTCATGACGTGTGTCACCTGGTGAAACAGACTGAAAGTGGTGCTGCCTCTTTGTGACCTACAAAAGCAAATGAGACCATCAGTGATGAAAGTGACTTTTCATTTAATGTTTTGCCTGTTTCTACAGTGCTGGAGGGGGAGCTGGCAGCTAAGGCAATACATAGACAGCCTTTTTACACATTTTACACAGCAACGACTGGTTATGTGATTAATGATGGGCTTTATCATTACAGCAGTATCAGGTTTTTTTTTTCCAGAAAACACCACCCCATTTACTTAACAAAATCACTAAGTGGTAGCGTACAGCTTTGTCAACAGGGGGCCCCAAAGTCAACTCAGGTCCTTTCATAAATGAAAGTAACACAATGCTGTCAAAATGCTCTGTTAAATTTCACCCTCCACACTTGCTCTTGTTGGACTAAAAACTGTTTAACTTGAGAAACTATGGGAAATGCTGTGATGTATTATTTCTTTTCTGAGTAGAATCTATCAAAAGAGAAAACAAAATATCCTCCTACTATGTGGTCAGGTTATTTAGCTTATTAGCTTAGGGTAGAAACACGACTAATAGCAGACTTTTACAGCCTCCTCAAACCAGACACTAGTTCAAAAGCCGCATTTCGTGCAGAAGAGCCCGTCAGCAAACACAACAATGGAGATAGTTCAAAAAGAAAAGGGTCTCATGTGTTTTTGCTTAGCGTTGCCTGGTTCTTTGTTTACATGGAGCAGGGACAGACACACTGAGTCCAGCTGCTCTGCCTCAGTCTTTAACACATCTTCAGGGTAGCTCTCAGTAACTTTCTGCTGCAGCTGTGGTCTGTACCATGCTGTCCCACTGAATGCACAGCAGGTGGGGTCTGTTGTGGTGGAGATGTGTTTGTGAATGTACAGTGTAAAGTGTAACACCTGTTGGGCGTCCAACAAACTCAGACTCTGTTTTCTTCCCCTCTGATATCATCACCTGCGGTCCAAAGGTAACGGTGTTGGCAGTTGACATTGACTCTTTTATTCAAATTATAAAAGGGTGGAAACATTAAATTTTTTTTTGCCTTTTTTAATGCTTTTATAATCTGATCCCATATTGCTCAATTGACAATGGAAAACTGAAATGATATTATCAGTGAGGATGCAACATTTCATGGAAAGAAATCCCTGGAAAGGGCTGTTTAAATTTATCCAGATGGGAGAGTCAGCAACAAGGGAGGCTTGACCCTTTCTTTTTGGCTCCAATAAAGGACAGTCTAACCCATGAGAGAGATAGACTGTATTGCGAAATTGTCCTGATTTAAGATTTGAATGTTTCTGTTTAAAATACAATGTTCTTTTTAATATTTGTAGACAGAGGTGGGACAAAGTAATCTAAAACATAAAGTTGAAATGCTCAATAAAGAAGACTCACCATTTTGTTGTGCAAATAGTATTTCAACCACTGTGCAACCACCTCTAGTTTTACAAAGGAATACGTTTACAATGCTTACTTCACCTTAATTTATTAATTGATAAACACCATTTCATCAATTAACTTATATATTGTGTTGAGATACTAAGAGTGGGACAGGGTGTTGCAGCTTTCTTCCAAGAAAGTAGGACAATCACAAATTATAAATGAAAATGCCAGTTAGTCTCTTGATCTCTAAACCTTATCCTATAAAAATGTTCAACATTAAAACTATTTTACTAAGTTATTACTCATACCTGGACAAATGACTATCTTTTATTCGAATACACATCAAATACATTTTTCTTAGACATGCTTTCTGTCATTAAAGGAAGTTCTTATTATGCTGATTTATATCCCGCTGTTCATCTTTGAAGTTTCAGGTTTACTTTTAATGAGTTATTTGATGTAAAAAAAAAAAAAGGATGTTACATTATTGGTAAGTTAAATGTGCTTGGTCAACAGAAAGGGTGTAATGTTAGATTTGGTGCTCCACCAGCCCCGTTGGCTTCTATGTACATCTTTTGTTCAAGTTTGTCACCACCAAATGTCAGTGCCCATCACAGCAGTATTTTAGCAATTTGGGTGCAGGTACTGCCAAGCAGTGTAAAGGCAATGCACAAAACTAAGTAAGTTTTTTTATTTTTTATCTTTTTATTTGTATAAATAAAATAAGGAACATCTACAATGAAGCAACCAAACCATTTAAGACCTTCCATTATCATCATCAACAATTAACATCACCACAATAATGACCAAAGTACCAAGTGCTGGGTCACTCAAGAGCTGAACACAGATTCCCAGAGTAGAGCAGGACAGTGCGAGTCAACTGTAGCTGGAAGACATGGTCTGCCACTGGGGACAACAGTGGAGAACAGTCTAGCTAAGTGCATAGTGCTTCCGAAAGAGCTGGGTCATTTTGTATGATAATGTATGTATGATATCCATATCAGGAGGCTGATTGTGTCTTGGAAAACACATCTGTAATGGTGTAACTGCTTTTGTACACACTCCCACCAACCTGAGTGGTGTCCCTGTCTGCTACGATCCTGCAAACATTTGATCCGGGTGCTGACAGACCTGAGACCTCTGACCATGCTGTGGTTTCAGGGCCTAAGCCTTCGGGGTTAAAGTTCTGATCTGACACAAGAGGGCATGAAAGGCGGTCTAATCGTGACGGAGTGTTCATTAATCATAGTCACAGAAAACCCTAATAAAGGCAGATCTGATCTCAGCTATGGTTCTCTGATCCTCCACCAGGTCTGTAGTGAGCTCCAGATGTTAGGACTGAGACACACACACAAACTCTCTCTCTCTCTCTCTCTCTCTCTCTCTCTCTCTCTCTCTCTCTCTCTCTCTCTCTCTCTCTCTCTCTCTGGTATGTGCACATAATTGTTTTGCATGTAACATCTAAAAGAATTCACACTCTAGGGATTTTGTAAACGTGTGTGCTGGATTTATCTTCAGAGAGCAGGCTGCAGGGTGTGCTTGTTTTGAAAAAATGAAGCTCAAATGTGCCAATATTATATTACAGGGGTGGAGACAGCAGCTTTTACCTTTATGCAGAGTGACAGTCAGCAAGCCTTTGATCACGTTTACTTATTTTACATTAGATCAGTTAGTTTTAGTGAAGATGCAGTACCACAGAAATCCACAAGAGGTTGATATTCAAACATTGTAATGAAGAGTCCTTAGTGGATACTATTCCTCACAGCATTTCCAGGAGAAATGAGTCATAAAACATAATGAACACAATTTAATTACTGTGAACATGAAAATGTCACGTTTTTTAGATGATACATTATTCCTAAACAGTGCTCCAAAGCGTTGTACACTGACCTATGTGAGACATTTTAATATAGGTATTATATCTAATTGTTGTCAACTTTGTAACCAACATGTTATAACTTTTTGTTTTATGGATAGTATTTCAGACTGCTCATAAAAGTTTAAAATAACCTCAGAATTATGAATTGAGCAGCTTATAACTGGCATTGTGTTTATATGTAGTCATAGTCATTTTTTTGTTAACCTAAAACAT
Organism: Notolabrus celidotus; assembly: GCF_009762535.1. NCBI lineage: Eukaryota > Metazoa > Chordata > Actinopteri > Labriformes > Labridae > Notolabrus > Notolabrus celidotus. Next base: position 19,862,078 of record NC_048274.1, on the reverse strand, counting down.
CTTAAATTTGAACAGATATACCTCTCCACATGTGATATTTTTCACCTGGAAGGTCCTCGATGAAAAGGATTTGTAAAATATTCCTGAGCTGCTTTGCCTTCAACTTTCTGGTACACTTACAACAGGTGGCCAGTGGGTGGCAGTGCATTGGCAGACTGACTGAAACTATTCTATCACCAACTCATGCAATCAGTAGGAACAGCTTTTGAAAAGCTTTCCACTGTTGTGACCACTGTGCAAGAAAGGGTTAAACACATTGCCTCAGTTGTTTTTCCAGGTCCATTGACTACTAACAGATCTGTTGATGGTGGTGCTTGTTGAAAAGATTTAGACATGGCAGGGAGGATAAGGGTTAAGTCTGTGCTGTAGTTGTTCCCAAATATTTCACCTGTTATCGTGATTTAAAACAGACAGCAAATTTCCTTTTTTTAAAGCAAACATGGAACCAATCCTGTGGTTGTTTGAGAAATTTCAGCTTTGTGGACGTTTGGTCTGGCAGACCAGAACTGCATTGCTTGTTTTTGTTTTCTGTTTCTGTTTTTGTAAGATTTACTTATTATCACACCCTCGCTGTTTTTCTTCACTAACAAGTGTTGGTCCACATTCCACCATTAGACCTCCATGACAACTGAAGAAACTTAGCGGTGACAACAAGTTACAAGGCAGTGTGTGGGAAGTTGTTTTTTCTCATCTACATTTTTTTCTGGGTATCTAAAAAGTTTTTCATTTTTTGTCATTACAGCGCTGAATAACAGTCAGTTTGAGCATGTAGGTGGCACGCCTCAGCGTCCAATTTAACTTAATGGAGCTCACGTCTCCACTGCTCCGCAACACAAAGTCTGAGCTGTCTCTTCAGATGAAAGCAGGTGCGCAGTGACAGGCTGTAAATGTCAGAGCAATGGGTCTAGTGAAGGCAATCCAGGCAGCATAGGACTAAAGGAATGAGTCACAGATGCATCCAGCAGTGCAGCGTGGAAGATGTGACAACTGCATCAGACTGGAGATCATTATTTCCTCAGTCATAAGCAAATTTAACGACTAACAACCAAAGTATCTACACCAATGTTCCACATTGTATTAAGATATTTTCCCACACAAGCATTGTGGGTTTCTGAACCAACACACAAATTAATAAAAGTTTGCCAGTATGAGCTGAAGACTGTCTCAGAATGAAAATTAAGTCTCCACTATGCACCACTGTACAGGGGGAAGTCAGCATGTTAAACAGACAGAAGGAGAAACTGTTGCGTGTAGAACAAAACATGGTTCTACTGAATCAGTAGAACAGTATCATAGCAGGGTTGTTCAGGGACGATGAGCTGATGGCTGCTGCTTACTGGGTTTCTCACATACAAGAAAATAAAACAATGTGTTGTGCTTCACACCATCAGAACTTAAAAGGGTGAACGCTCAAAGAAGAAACCCCTGCAGTCATACCCTAAATATCATAAATATTCTCAACTCACAAGTTTCAGAGCCTACCGCATGGCTCCTTGTGTCCCCCACAGGCCAAGATAAATGGGGACAGATGGGTAGCAAGAGTCATTACTTCACTGGGGTTATCAAGTGGGCACCTCCCTTCCCAAGTGTCTTGTTAAGTTAGGCTCACGACACCTCAGAGAGGCTCAACAGTTGGCCTCTCTGGTGTCCCAGAACCACCCCCTCCATGCCAGTCCCCATCCATCATATCCACAGGCAGTACCTCTGTATGTTTCAACACATCCCATACATCACTGCCACATTCAGCAGACCCAGGCTCTGTTTATGCAAGCTTCAGGTAGTGACAACATCACTACATGCCCTACCTCATGGCCCCCAATTGGCCCCACCACCTAAAAGCAAAGAGAAACGTCATTTTTTCATAGCAAATCACCTGTTTGTATCCTAATAATGTTTTTTTTATGAAACCCCACAACTAAAAATGCTAGGTCAGAATAAATTGATTTTTATTTTATGTAAATTCTGATAACAAAGTAATTATTTTCAACCATTTACCAACTTTAAAAAGACAGTGGCATCAGAAAAGCTTCCTTTATCCTTCTCCTTTAAAGTGCAAAAATTCAAATAAACATACGTCAGTGTCGTGGTATGAGGCTTCTTTTGATGCTTCTTCATGTCAGTGTCAGAGTGACTGCAGGCCCACACACAGAGAGAAGGTTACACTGCAGACAGATCAACTAAATCTCATTTAACATCCTCCCCCAGGAAAGGACAGATCAGAGGAATGAAGGAAGAGAAGCATGTCTGAATCAAATGCTTTGCAACCTGATGCCAGGAGGCTCATTCATTATCCTTTAAACCAAACACCATGAGCAGCATTGTTTGCTTTCATGTTTAAAGGATTTATTCCACAGCTGAAGGTAAACATTTGCTCATTTACACTTTAACCCAGTATTTGAAATCAAACACAGAATAATGTTGAAATGATGATGATGGATTGATCTTGGTTCACCCCTTACACTGGTTACTGTTGTCTGTGCTAGCTTGAAAACCACTCTAATTGCATCAACAGTTTAGTTATTTTATTCTTACTTGTCTTAAATCATCTAGAGTAACTCTAATCCCATCTGGAGCTTCTCTGGACCTCTCTTAATGGACCAAAGTGATGGATACAGCTGGATGAAGGTGTAAATTACAGGGAGAGGAAATAAGTCATGTGTTTATATTGAATGAAAGTAGTCTGAATGAGAAGCCTGACTTGATATGATGAGTGTAATAAAGTGGAATAAAGTGGAAGAATGTGTTTTCCATCCATCTAGGCTCATGAGACAATTTCCACTTCCACCTCGTGAGGATTTCTGGCTCACAAGGTCCCGAGACGTCACTTTGTATGTGTGAGTGCGTTTGTACATCTGTGTGTTTACTGTGCAGTGTGTGTGTGTGTAAGTGTCTAGGGATTTTATGTGACATAATTTCACCCCGGGAGTAAGATTACATCATATGTGAAGTGAACATCACATTTTACAGATATTTATAAGTATCAGGGGGTATGTCCCCCGCTTTGAACAGGAAACTAAGATTCAACGAGTTGAATTAAGTAGAAACATTAACATTAACATCACTTTAAGGATCAATTGATTTTAATGCAGTCAGGGTTATAAAAATAATCCACTAGTGAGGGCCAGGGCTCTGGGGTCAGAAACCGTAAGGAGTACGAATGAGACTTAAACAGAAACTGTCGTTAAACTTTTTATTTTTCTGTTTCAAAACTAAGAGCAGTAAGAAGCCAAAGAATGTCTCTCGGCTCAGAATACTTGAACTGGTACTTAAAGCTGCTGTGAGGAACTTTCAATTTGTGTAGGTTTTCGGCGCCCTCCTGTGGACAAAGAAGTACGATTTGTCTCTTTCTTGATCTTGTCCTAGACATGTGTCAGCTAAAGAAGCCCAAAGCAAACTAAAAATATCTAATTTGTTTTTCAACTGCAAAGAAGAGACTACAGAAAGGTATATTTTTGATAGATGTGACATTGACTGACTGAAGGAACATTTATTTACTTACTAGCTGGCTTTCAACTGACCTTATGTTTAGTCTGCACACAACTGTTTGAGACAAAACACACCTTTTTAAAGTTTTGTTTATTTGATTGTGCTCCACAGACAGAGAAAACTGTAAACCCACGCTGAGACAGTTTCCAGTTTCACCGTCAAACTCTTCCTCTTACAAGCAAAGACTTCACAGCAAAACACGCACAGTTATAAATGTGTCATTTGTTCTCATTACATTTGTTTTTAGTTTCTGTAAAAAAAAAATGGAGAGCTCTTTGATGAAATATTATTGATGTAACATGCAGACCACTGATTATGATAAAGTAAAAGATTATTCACAACATAGCCCTCTCATGTTCATTGTAAGGACAAATCTTTCAATTAGCCATAGGAAATGAACATATAAAACAATTCTGCCACACACACTGAGACCACAGTATTAGCCTCAAACATGTTAGTAAGGAAATAGATACAGCATGTGGACAAACACTGGCACAGAAATACATCACAGCAAACCACAGGCAGAGCGAGGACATACAATTGCCCTGCAAGTTTCAATGTCAAGTTCTGGTTGAAATTAAATCAGTAGCCTCTGGACACAACACAAACAGTACCACAACATCAGCACAAGTTTCATAAAGCCGGAGTGATACCGTTATACAGACATAAATAACTACAAGGCAATGTGGAGATACAAAATAATCACTGCTTGTCCTTCTGAAGCTCTGCAGAAACTCATGGATGCTTTTCTGATATTTGACTCTCCTGAACAAAAAAACATCATGGCCACTTATTTCACTTATGGCCATTACCTTATTCAAAGATGTGGAAAAACTGTCAGGGTTGCACATAGCTACCACATTTCCACAACAGATATAAATTAGAACTTTGGCTGTGAAAAGAAAACAGTCAACAGGTCACTCTGATTGGATGATGTGCCAGCGAGCCGTCTCTGTTTGCCCCCTACTGCACATCTCCTTCCAGTGTCCCTTTCCCGCCTCTGAGGCATCTCCACCAATCAGAACCCGCCCCAGAATACTGCTCTTAGTGTACAGACGGCCCTGAGGAAACACAGATAAAACTAAATAAAACATCACTAATATATGAAGCAGTTCACAACATTTGGATGATGAGGAACATTTGAAAAATCTTAAGAGGATATTTAATTTCTTTTGAAGTGGGATTGTATGAGGTACTTGTCAATAGTAAGTGTATCACCAACAGAGAATCCTGGTCAGCTTGGCCCCTTTATTAAGAAACTGGCTTGTGAACCACCATGATAGCTAAGCTATCAACCTAAGCAGATGAGGCCAATCCAACCAGCTACTTAGCTAATTTTGATTATATGACTAAAACACTAATGTGGGTTAAGTGAACGCTGCATTTAGAATTTTTTGAAGCATTTTATGTTGCAGTGAGAAAGCATTCAGATGTGGCACATACATGTTCCTCCACCTGCAGCACATTGATCAGCTATTCAGGTCTGCAGGCCTTAGAGAGACAAAAATAGAACCAAACTAAAAACTGGGAGCGACAATGACAGGCCATTTACTGTGGAGTCAAGTGAACACTTTTATGAACCAGAGTTTACAGAGGAAGAACAAGACTCAATGGACTGAAAGAAAAATGGGAGAAACTTTTGTGCTAAATGGAGAGCAGGAGACATCCCAAGCTACCTGGTGGTACAGGCGTTTCTGAATAATAGTATACCAGCAGATCACACACACCTGAAGTCTGCATCACTCAGCAGAGTTCTCTCACTCACCGCTGTTTTACCAACTTTCTTCAATTTTCAGAAGTTAAATCAGAAAAGCAGAAGTGCCGAATGGAAGAGCTGCATAATATTATGCATGATGACACAACTCATGTTGCACACTATATGTTTGCCTTATCAAAATACACCGTGTTAGCTGCAGGGGAGGTCTGCACTGAAATAAGCTCTTCAACAACTACTGTCTGATAATGTAAAAACAGGTTGAATTGTACATCACCGAAAAGCTGATCAGAGAAACAAATTTGTTCTGAAATCTGCGAATAGTACAAGAAAAGTGGCTTTCTGACAGCAAAGTGCTAAAATTTTAAAAATAGAGTGTACATTTAAACCAATATTAGAGTTAGGGTCAGTGTTTCTGGAAATCAGCTAAATTACATGGTCAAGTTGACCCCGTCTGCAGAGGTTGATAGCAGAGCTTCTATTACAGTTCACGTCTCTGTGTCTCCACAGAGGGGCAGAGCTCACTGGTGTCTCTTGTGTGTAATACACTTACAATTGACGAGAACCTCATACAACCCCACTTTAAAAAAAAAAAAGCTATCCCTTTAAACTGCTTGTCTCTGATTTATTTGTGATTTATATAAGAGTTGTATAATTTACCTGCATGATGATAAACTCAAGGACCAATGGCAGCTGAGTGATGTCACCGGGGGGCAAGTCAAACAGAAAGGGAGCATTCCACACCGGGTTTGAACCGCTGGTCCCTTTAGTCTCCTTTGTACCAATGACCTTGCCATCCTGACGCAAGTTGATCACGACGTAATGGTCTGTGGGAGAAAATAAGTTTTACGTTTATTTATTTATGAGATCTGTCATATTTTCATGACATGCTGTTTTTCCAGGAGGATGAAAAAAGCTTTAAAAATGTTATTTTTGGGTCTTTAAGATTTTTTTTATTTAATAAGATAGCCAAAGAAATACAGGAATTGTGGGGAGGGAAGAGTGGGGACAGACATGCAGCAAATGGTTGAAGCCAGGAGTCGAACCTACTGCTGGGATGAGAACTGTGACCTCATGTACTGTACATGTCTTTAACCACTAAGCCAAACTGGCATCCCTTATTTGTCTGTTTGATGTTTCGAAAGTTCACTTCCTGTTGTCATATGTTTTGTTTTATTAAAGGAAGAGTTTACATGTTTGCCAACGTCTTCATAATCCTCATTGCTCTAAATCTGCATCATCGCTTGTAATTAGAGTCCTCTTGTAAACCCAGTGTAGCATGCTAATTGGATTTACTAAAATTAAAACCCAGTGTGTCACTGTCCGACAAGAATCACACATCTGCAGAGGGCGTTTGTTCTGAAATATATCAGGAGTTTTGTATACTAATACTTTCCCTAACACAATACTGTCATCCTCTCCTCTCCAGCACCAACACAGCACAGTTTTGAATGAGATACAGTGAGATATGATGCAGACAGGAGGGGAAATGACGACAGGCTGATTAGTGTCTAATCTGATTAGTCAGACATTCAGGGGGCTGCTCTGTCTGAATGAGGCTGAGGCTGTTGAGGAGAGTATGGTTGGAAACCTGATGAGTAGATTACATGTCAGCCTCTGTACTCAAAGGTTGTAGCTTGCAGTTTTAATATGCAATAACATTTAATTAATTTCAACTTTAATAATACTGACATCAGACTTTGATTCTGATGTGATGAATGTCCCAGGCTGATGCTGTGGCTTTTCAGTCAGACATTTTACTCTATACAATCACTTACAATTGATCTGTTAACCTGAGGCAGGTAAAACTTTGTAGGTTTCATGTCACAGAGGAGGGCTATAACAGTTTGAGAAAATGGATGCAAACTTTGTTTACACCATTACTGATGAGATGAGAATGTCTCAAACAAGGTTAAGAATACCAACAAACATTTTTTTTGGTACATGTTGGCAAATAAGTTGTGATGAGTACAAGATATATAAATTTAATCAGAATACAACAGAAGTATTATTCTGATTTAATTTGTGATTTAAGTTTTAAAATTTATGTAACTGTGTTTGAGAAACCCAGATAATGCCATTTAACAATTCTAAACAATCATAATGAGGGTTTGTTTGTTTGTGTATTTTCATGTTATTGAATCTAGACTGTCATTCCCAGATTGTGTACTAATATAGATTCTTATTACCCGGCAAGATGCTTGATTCTGATTGGTCAAAACCCCTTGACAACCCCTTGACAGCGGTTATTAACATTCACTAACACAAGCAACACCAGAGACAAACTGTTCACACGTCATGTCAAATCAATCCGCAGAAAAGAGTTCCATCAAACCAGATTCATCCTTCAGAGTTAGTATTCTGAGTTCTGACCCCCCCGGACTTATTTGAAGTTTTTTGTGTTTTCGGACTCTGAAATGCACAGAGCAGATCAAATATGATTGGTTTTTAATGATATATAATGATGAGGTGTGATGTATTTCTCCAGTCATAACATCAATAGTTGCAGTACCTATGTGTATTCTGATTTTTCTGCTGTCTTTGCTTGTTGCAGGAGAATAAACCTCTGACTTCTACTTTCACCAGAGATCTTTTGAGTACTATTTCTGACTCCAATAATTCTCCATTTGAGGTGGGTTGAATAAACTTTGATGATGTAAATGTGATATGTCATACTTGTTGCAGTGAAAAACCTTTTGCTCAGTGGTTAGATTTAACATCTCATTATTGTTTTTCAGCCTGCAACCTTCCTGTATTGTTCACTCTCAGATATCTCTGAAACCTTCTTCATCAGCAGCAGTAGTTGACTATTTAATCTGCCAGCTTCGGCTTCCTGCTGCATCAAACAGCAGTCAAAAAGGCTACAAATCTGGGAACCTTTACGCAAGAGAATTCCATACATGAACACGATATTTTGTTTCATTCTGCTTTTTACCTGGAGTTCCTGGTATCCTTGTGAGCTTGGCCAGATTTTCAGCCTTTCGGACCATCACCTTTATGCGGTTTGCCAGAGACTGGTACTGCAGTAGGATGAAGAGCTGGCCTAAGGCCCGTGGCACACACACAGAGCTCTTCCTGTGACCCAGTGTCTCCTGAGAACTCACACTCTGATGGATAAGAGAAGAAGTAGACAGAGAATTTAAGAAAATGTGAGAGAGGTAGCAAGGGGAGAAAAATGTCCTCTTTCACTCTGCAGATGTTCCTCTCATCCTTTGAGAGAGAAATGAAACGAAAGCCAGGAAAGAAACTAGAGAAAATAGGAGCAGATTGGAGCATCAGTTAGGCATTGAAACAGTCACAATCTGCTTCAGTTCCCTCTCAGAGGATTAGTTATGAATGATTGCCCGCTAAAGTAAAGGAATTGTTAGGAGTTTCAATATGAATCAATTTTTTATTCATGAGGCACCATAGATGGACCTGCCTGAGGAGCTCAGCTGGGCTAAAGCTTGATCACATTTTCGATCACATAAAGCTAATTGGTCATTTAGGATAAAGTCATACACAGCTGTCAGGGCTGAAAGTGTTTCAACCAGTTTGAACACCCAATATCTGAGAAGAAAGAAGACATTGAATGAGATAGCCAGTTTAAGTATGATGGTAATTTCCATCTAACTCCATGTCAGATCTCATTTGCTTGTATTGTTTTGGGTTGGGTGAGTCATCGAGCTGAGTTTTCAGCCTCCAGCCTATCAGAGGCCGGGCAGCAGAGTGTGAAGACGATTTCATCCAACAAGTGAGATTCGGTTCACTGCTTCTGTCTGTCACCTCAGAGACCATCACTTACAGTCACACCGCCTTTCAGAGGGGGACGATTCTCAGTAAATACAAACCTTTCGGCTATAGCACGAGATTTCAGCAATCCACAATTTCAGGCTGATAATAATGTTCTTCTTTATCGCTTTAGGAGTAGCATTCATTCATCGAAACTTAGTCATTTCAACATTAGTTTTGGTCTTATTTTGGAGGGACACATTCAGCTTACTGTATTGTGACACAGCAGTAAAAGTGCTGCAACTCAGATTATCATGCTTGACACAAAGATTATTATTTTTGGGGGTTTCATATAAACTTCTTACAAAACTGTACAGACTGAAGATATGTCAATTTGAAATAGCAGTCTGTTTTTTCTGAAGTGTTAACTGCACTAAATCCTTAATTGAGAGAAACATACAGTTCCTTTGTTTCTTAAGGTTGCAGAGATGAGATAGTTTAGTTCAAGGCTGGTTAGAAAAAAAACAGTAATCATATCCTTACCATTCTGAAAACTTTAAAATATATTTAAAAATCCCTACTATACTTTAATGCAAAACAAGAGATAAAACTCTTATTCTTCTCCAAGACATTAAACAGAATGTTAATCGATGTGATATACTTGCTCATTTCTGCGAAAACTCCACAGAGGCTCAGTATAATACGGTGACTCTGTCCCCTCCAGATATCTTGAGTTACATAAGAGACTCTGGCTGACTGATTACACAGTATGAGTCATCAGTGGTCTCCAGAGCATGGAAGCCTCCGGAGAGGCAGGACAAGCCATTTGAGATGAATTTCTCCCTGTGGCTCTGCTACAATCTGTGCAGGAGTGATGACTGAAAATTTTAATTTCATCAGCATCCACTTCTCATTAACATTAGCTACCCAGCACATAATGACTTTGTCCACCAGCCACTTTTGCAGTTTACCAAATAACATTCAATTTCAAGGAAGGATACTTACACTCCTTATGTCCCATCTGCAATGAATAATGCCTGTGTGTTAACACGCTGTGTCTTCCACAATGCTTTAATGCAATGTATAATCACACACTGGGATACCAATGATATGTCCCTGTGGCTTTCAATGTGGAAGCATAAAATTGTAATTAGAACTGAACTTCATTATGGTTCTGTTATGAAATTGCAATGTGTGAGAGGCTCGTGATTGCTTGATGTGAAGAGCCCAAGTAACAGGGTCAGCAGAGATCATTTTCTTCCTTTACTATCACTAGCTGTTGGGTGTACCATAAGCCCCAAAAAGTTGGCCATCCTATCCAGCGGTATGGATCCTGTTATATGAAGTTTTCAATCATTGAGTACAAACTCTGGTTTGGAAGCCTAAATCTAAGTTTTTATTTTAACTGTTGCCCGTCAAAAAGAATATTTGTATTATTACTATCTATACATATTTTAAAACATGAGCATGTTATTTAAACTAAGCAGGAACTTGTTAAGGGTTGAAACAATGAGCATCTTATCCTTAAACGTCATCGCAGTTGTGCTCACAAGTTTACACACCCTGGCAGAATTTGGGATTTTTTTTGGCCATTTTTCAGAGAATATGAATGATAAGAGTTTGTGGTTGAGTGAAGCCATTTATCATCAAACAACTGTGTTTACTCTTTTTATATATTAATTACAACAGAAACTACCCAATAAATCATATATTCTGCCAGGGTTTGTAAACTTATGAGCACAACTGTATAAAGGGCAAAAGTGACACAGCATTATCTCAGTTACAACACAGGCTGGTTCCAGTAGGATCTCTGTAGTATCCTGTCTTTAGAGTTTGATGCTACAACAGATCGTGATGATAAGAGTCGTGATCAGACTGCGTTCATGCTTAAGCGCACAGCCCTTCATTTTCTGCAACGTCATGCCCCTACTCCTATGAAATGTCAAAATAAGTCATATACTGCAGATGAAGGATCATCAATACTCTGACTAATCCCATTACACTGACTACAAACCCTCCCTTCTCTAAACAAATCCATTAATTGAAGTCACCGCTGCACATCCTCTGTATATGCACCCACTCCTTAAAGAATTATCCGGATAACTGAGCAGCTCCGCTCTGTCACAGCAAGCTTCCACTATACAACCCCACAGCGACACACACTGACACACGGAAACTGTCATCAATGACTGAGAGGAGGAGGGGGGTTGTGTGAGTAAGGGAGGATGCAACTTATGGGCACAACAAGAAGGACAATAGTGCACCTGACTCTGACTTGCACCACAGTGTAAATTAGAGATTTTAAAGACACAGCACGACTCTTTGGCAAAACTCTGCCTGACTGAGTAATGTCCAGTGAAACATCAGGATCCCCCCGTCCCCTTCAAAACCTGTTATTAATGCCCTCTGGCTGTGTTTCAGAGGGCACAGCGTGGGCGCCCCGCCAATTTTCTGCACTGTGCTTGTTTGCTGTGCAGTCACTAACAACAATGTCACCATGACAAACAACAGTGGAAAACTGGCTAATGAAAGGACTGATGAGAGCAACATTCCTTCATGGATAAAAACATGATACATATTTAACCTGTTGGCCTGTGCATGTGCATATTAGCAATTAACATATCTGAAAATGCTGACTTTGCAGAAAAAAATAATGACACTGTAGACCTAAACCACCCTAGACCTAAACTACTAAAACCTGCAAACATATGTGCAAAGAAAGCACATACTCTGCAATGCTTATTCTGCAGTCAAGTGAGCAGTATGATTACCTGTAAAACTCTATGACCCCACTCATTCAGCTATTTGGTCATGTCTCATGTGCTTTGTCTGTCTGGATCAGAGTTAATGTGCAATGGGTTTCAGGTTTGTGCAACATTTTGTTGGAACTCAAAGTACTCCAAAAGACAATCAAGAACATGCTAGCATAAATGACATGCCATATGCTTATCAAGCTAATCAAATGACTCTGTTTGCTAAGATGTCAATTCATGTTTCTTGTATTTCAAGTGCTAGCGCAACATTTTAGAGATCACTTTTCATGCTAAAGTAAGATAAGAAGAATCATGACACTGAAGTATTCATTAGTTCAATACAAACCCAAAATTCAGTTAACTCAACTTACTGCCTGGCAGTGTTAAATACTTGATTCTGACTGGTCAGAAACCCCATAACAAGGACGATTATTTCTCAACATTAAAGTCATTAGCCTGATCCCTGCATGTCAAATCAAATCATATCCATTCACAGTTCAGGTAAGTTCCAGCACGTTTCACCTCTGTCAGTTAGCTAGCAAAACGTTAGCTAGCATTAGCATTCTGCAGGGAATTTAGAATATGACTCTAAAGAAATTTGGAGAGCACAAAGCTTTAGATTTTTGTTTAATGGCTGACCAGTCAGCAGCATAGAAAAGGAGAAGAGAGGAGGGAGACATTTCAGACACAGGTAGGGGAAGGTTAACAAACACAAGGAGCTGAATGAGAGAGACCTAAATTAAACTGGCACCTTTACTCTTAAAACATTAAGGTGCTGTATTGGACAGAATTAGGCAGGGAATTTCAATCGTCTCAGTGCTAAGCTTAGCTAGCTGGCTGGGTTTTCCAAATCACCTTACAGATATGTGAGTGATGTTGATCCCCTCACCTGACCTTTCTCATCTAAGTTAATTTCCCAAAGTATTTAACTAATACTTACATTTTCGTTTATGTAGTTTATTACCAAAAGGTCATCATAGTTCTTACTAAACCTCTTTAGACACTTGGGCTCACTTGAGCATATTTTGGCTCAGTTGCAGTTGGGTACAGCCAGGTGTTACTTTGGTATGCATCATAAGACCCCAAATGTGGAACATGCAGTGTTTCAACCAATGATTTTACAAAACTTGGTGGGTATGATGCACTAAAGCAATATATGCATGGGATAAACAAAATGATCCGATCCCCATGTACCTTTTTCAGCTTGCTTTTAGTCGGGATAAGCTGCCTGGTGTAGGTGGTGTTGGTGTCAGGCTCCCATTCCATGTGTTCACAGGGCAGCTCCACCACTCCCAGTGCAGCTTCTCTCAGGCCCGAGAAATCCCTGCTGTACACTGCCAGTCTCAGGGTGCAGGTACGCAGCTCGTCCACAGAGCCCACCTGCAGCACAAAGCTCTGGCTGTGCAGGTCTGGGCTGAGGCTGCGGCGCCGCGATGCTACCTGCTGAGGGGAGGGGCAGAGGGGAGGGAGGCTGGCCCGCACAAAGATCCCACTGCGCCTCCGGCTGGCCCCTGAGAGCCCAAGGATGTTGACCACCAGGGCGCCACCAGTTGAGGAGAAGAGTAGGGAGAAGTGCAGGAGTGGAGCTGACTTTGATGGTATGGAGAGAGAGTTAGAGCCGTACTGTGACAGACTTGGCTCCCCTTGCTGGATGGAGGCTCCAGCAGCACCCGCTGTTAGCTGACTGCTCTCGCTGTAAAGAAAACTTTCCCCGCTCACAGTGCTGCGTCTACCCACTGCCCGGCGAGACTTTGACACCAGGCTCAGCTTTGTGAGGGAGGGTAGTGAGGCCCTGCCGTGAGTTGGACGTTTACTGGGTGAACAGGGAACAACTGGGGTGCTCAGGCGTCGCATTGGAAAAGAAGAGCCAGGAGACTGCACCTGCTCTGCTGATCTGTTGGGGCTGGGGTCAGAAGGCAGAGCAGGGAGGTCATCCTCAGAGGGGGAGGAGCTGCTTTTAGGAGAAGGAAACTCCAACACATCTCCATCCAGTTCCTCATACTGCTGCTTTACAGGCTGGGTGCACAAAGACGGAGCCAGTGTGACAGTCACTCTCTCAGCACGATGAGGAGATAGATAGGCTGCCTCCTTATCCTCTGAGGAAACACTCTTCTTCTTTCTGCGACAGCAAAGGATGCAGCCGAGGACCAGACAGTAGCAGAACACAGCCAGACCCACTGCTAGCAGGATCTGCAGGTGAACTACACACAAAGAACACAATGAGTCTAATAAAGGTAACTCAATTCTGTGCTGGTTGGATTAAAGAGGAACAAAGAGAAAGTGAGATGAAGTGAATCTGTGAGTAATCAGGAAACAAGCTGGAGATTAAAAAAAAAAAAACAGGAAAAGACACAAGACCAGGATTGATGATATTTCTTACACACTATCAAATTAAATCAGTTTTGTTTTTGAGTGAGGGATCTGCCAGAAAAGAAAAGAGAGCATATCAATTCGTGAAAGCCTAATTCATTACGTACGATGTCAGGGCATCTTAATCTGAGCATTATCTTGTTGTGTCTGCACTCTTTGCCTTGATGAGATTAAATAGGAAATGTCTCAGGCTTAGAAACATAATTGTGTAAATTGTAACGTCACAGTTGAGCAGTTGCGGCGCACATGCAATGCATCAGAGGCAATTATCTAGGCCAACATGAGCATCTTTTTTGCATGGATAGAATCATGATTTTAACAAGTTATGTGATAAAAATCTCGTCATGCTTTTGAATATATTTCAGTTAGATTTCTCTGATATTAAGCCTCACTCACTGAAATGAACACACAAGAAAGTGAACTAACAGGATATCAGAATAAAGTTCAGTGTTTGAAGCCACTCTGTCTGTTTTTAAAATCACAGCTGCCAGATATCCAGAGATTGAAGCCATTAAAGCTGAACCCTGGTGTCCATTTAACGTCACATAATGAGGCTCTACTGGGGTGACTCATACATTAGACACACTGCTGCATCAGACTGCAAACAAAGCTGAAAAGCTGTGAGCTTTAGACAGTAACAATGGCAACCAATGCAAAAGAGAGAGGCTGGAAGGAAAACTAAATGCATAAAGAAATATCCATTACTTATAATAGAGGAAAACAGTTTTTTTCCTCTCTTAAACCTACCTAATATGAAGAAAAATTTAGGTAAAGAATATTGTTTGAGTAGACAGACACCTTCCACTGAAATCTCATCTGATGATCTCAGGGGGGTGAAGTTTTTTTTTTTTTTATCATAACAGACCAAACAGCACAACCCCTGCAAAACCTGTTTCTTCATAAAGATTTGAACACTATCAAGCAAGTTAAGGTCTAACTGTCCATGCAGATTCATGTCAGCTTTGTCAAAGCCTCCATTAAGAGATTAAAGCACAGAAAGGCATGATGCAGCAGTAATATTAGAAAACCATATGAAGTAATGTTGAAATCTGAGCTGTGTTGAGTCAGCTTTTTTTTTTTGCAGAAATCTTGCTTCTGAGGGATGCATCACCCTGTTTTTTTCAAATATGCGCACATGTTCTGGTGGAAAATTAACACTAAACATGCTTCTGTATCAAACATTGGGAATAGAATGCAATAACTGAACACCGACACACTATGTTTGAAGGTTAACTAACTGCTTGTCTGCAATATTTTATCTTGTCCATCTAACCCTTGTCCCATAAGAAGAAAGTTATCAAAAACAAACAGGCTCCTTCATAATAAGCTGCAGCCTCTCTGCACAGTTCATATCTCAGTTATCTGACAGCTTCGATACAGGACCACTTTCCCCTTCAAATCCAGATCTTCTACCAGTATTAAATCTGTTTGAAATTAGAAAGTGTCAGCGTAAAGATTTTAATGAATTATATGCTAAGTTCTGATGATCATTTTATCTGTCTGACACAAACACAAGAGAGCTTAGAATGAACACACCACACAGATCGGAGACTGAACAAAAGTGAATAACACAGCTCAATAACAGTTAAAGCTCTTACCTGGCATAGTGTACTGCGACATGTTCCCTCAGTTTGGCGTGTGCGTGTGTGTCAGTGAGAGCACTGTTTATGCGTGCTGCTCCATTGTCAGTGCGCAGTGAGACCTGAAGCCTTCAGCCAACAGCTCTATCTGGTGACTGAGCTTTTATTTCACTCTCTGCGAGTGTGCGTTAGAGACAGACATGGTCTGCTGCTTTCTCTAAGCTCAGCCCACCACTGCTGCTGCTCACTGTCATTACACTACAGTTTCTACTGCTTTGTCTTTAGGAGACCAAATAATGATAACAATAAAAACATGACAATACAATAGATCAAAGCACAAGCTAACTATGCCAAAGATGTGCTCATATATGTGCTACTCTATAAAACATGAGATATGAGAAGTGCTTTTCTTTTGGCATCTTTCAGCCTCAACGACAGAGACTCCATTAAGGCAACCAGTGCTGACCTGGAGAGCTGGCTGAAGACAAATGCCAAGTCTGGGCTCCTTGGTAGATTTAAGGCTTGGATCCACCAGCATGGAATCCTCCCAAGACTCCTCTGGCCTCTGCTCATCTATGAGGTCCCTATGCCTGTGGTGGAAGGTTTCGAGCAAAAGATGAGCAGTTATCTACCCAGGTGGCTGGGACTGCCCCGCAGCCTAAGTGACATCAGCCTGTGTGGGAACCCCAACAAGCTCAGGCTCCCCTTCAGTTCGGTCAGCGAGGAGTTCATGGTTGCACTGGCACGGGAACACCTGCAGAATTCTCAATCCAGAGAAGCAAAAGTGTCCGGCGCAGGGATTGTTGTGAGGACAGGGAGGAAGTGGAGGGCAGCTGAGGCAGTCCAACAAGCTGAGACTTGGCTGAGGCACAAGGCTATCCTTGGATCAGTAGTGCAGGGCAGAGCTGTACTTGGGAGCCTTACAGCAACCAGATACGACTCTGCCAGCGGGAGGGAGAGGCAGAGAATGGTGCAGGAGGAGGTGCGCGCTTCAGTCGAGGAAGAGAGAACTAGCAGAGCAGTGGCCATCATGGCCACTGCCTGGATGAAGTGGGAGCAGGCGATGGAGCGGAAGGTCACCTGGGGTGACATCTGGAAGTGGAACCTGCAGAGGATCAGGTTCCTTATTCAGGGAGTGTATGACATCCTCCCCAGTCCATCAAACCTGTGCACTTGGGGCAAAATAGAAACACCTGCATGCCCCCTGTGTTCCCGAATAGGGACACTGGAACACATCCTGAGCAGCTGCCCCAAGGCGCTGGGCAGGGGCCGGGGTCAATGGAGGCACGATCAGGTCC
The DNA here is from genome assembly GCF_009762535.1 of Notolabrus celidotus. NCBI lineage: Eukaryota > Metazoa > Chordata > Actinopteri > Labriformes > Labridae > Notolabrus > Notolabrus celidotus. Next base: position 19,845,166 of record NC_048274.1, on the reverse strand, counting down.
TGTAATCCATTGCAGAGGCAATCAGCAAGGGGATCAAGGACAGCCGATACTACCTAGCTACAGACAAGGCCATTCACTTTCTTAAGGAAGGACAGAGGCCCTGGGAGGAAAGGATGGAGGAGGCTCATGAGAGGAAGAGGGAGAAGTACCATGAGCTGGTGGAGGACTGTCGGAGGAACCGGTGGAAGACCAGGTGCATGCCAGTGGAAGTGGGCAGCCAGGGATTTGCCAGTCAATCCCTGAGCACACTGGGCATTACAGGAGCCAACCGGAGAAGAGCCATCAACAACACTGTGGAGGCAGCAGAAAAAGCATCCAGATGGCTCTGGTTAAAGAGGGGAGAGCAGTGGGGGCAGTAGAACGCTGCTTGGACACAGGCCGGGGCCTGATCAGTCTCGGTCGAGTCACCTGGAGGAGGGTGTCTGTTGCAAGACCCGAAACATCCAGTGATTCCAGGAAACAACCCTGATGATGTGTCCAGGGTTGTACATCAGAAGATGTTTCTGAAAGTGCTCCTGAACTGCCTCAAAGCTGCAACCTTTGCCCAATCATGGAGTCACCAATAGGTTTGTTAAATGTTTATGTATACTTCAAAACAAATATGGCAGCAGGAGGTGACTGGAATGCTATGTATGACCAGGTAAGATGTCTGCTCTGTTGCCTTTTCCAAGGATCAGTTTCAAGCAGCTTATGTATATACATTTTTATCAAAAAGGTAAGACACAGGTTTAAACCCTCCTTCCATACCCTGAGCACTGACACACAGCCTGTGAGGTAGAAAATCCGTTATCATACATCTTATAGGTTTCTGACTATAAGTGTTTGAATTTATTTTCGGATTCAAAAACATGACAATGGACTGAAGTTGCATTCACCCACTACATTTATATCACATGTCTATATGGTGAAACTGTCAGGACTGCACTGTGCTAGAAAAATAGAAAAAGACTAATTATGTTGTGAAAGCATGAAACTCTTTTCGGTCATTGTTGTGGATCCACCACCAACACAAAGAGAGGGTGAAACACACCTCACCATACACAAAGACCATGACCACTTGGCCCTCATACTCGACCTACATTAACAATACCAATGCATGGTCCATGCTGAAAGACTTCCAAACCAATCCAAGCTAATGATCGCTCAGGAGGAGGCTGACCTCGTTGTATAATAGTGCTTCAACAGTGCAGCCCTATCTTAAAGACCTTGCAGCAAGATGTTGTCACACTGCTTATTTCACAGGATCACACTGACCATACATTTCTATGGTGTCATTCAAATGTTGAACCAAACAACATGACATGATCATCTAAGTTGACCACACTATAATTCACAGACAGTGTTGTTGAAAAGAATTAGTCAGTTAGGGATCTCATCATTCTGCTGCCATCAGCTTAACAACAAGGGATACCTGCAGGATAACATCATGTTGTTTTACGGTCTTAAACTGTTCATGTTAACATACTGAACTGCATCTTTTTTATTGTTTCCTCTGTGAAATGTGTTGTAAACAGGACCTTTGTTTACTAAAAAGGTTTCTTTTTTTCCCACAACTATTGATATTTGCAGAATATTACTTTTTATATAGTCTAAAATACTAGGTGAGTGATAATGCATGCCGGAGTTTCCCATCAAGAAACTACTTAAATCAAGATGGCTCTGTTGTGTTTCCTCTACAGAATTGATTTTTAAAAAGCTTTAAATAATTATCATGTGTTAACATCAGCCATGGCTCTTTACTGCCTTAGTGTTTAACTTCTAACTTTGTTATGAGGAAGGATCACATAGAGATCCCCCACGTTTAACATGTTGTAGTAGAAAATTGTTTCAAAGATAGTTTAGAGCAAAACAAAAAAAAAAACATGTTTCAGAATATATTTTCTTATATCCAGTCATAACTGAATTCCCTCATACATTTAGCTTTGAAAGGGTTACTGCACAAAGATCTTCTTTTAACCACCCACATCTGCACCGAGAAAAACCCTTCATGATCTTTTTCTTCACCAGCTCAGTTAACATCACTTCTTTCAAAAGCTTTTGCACTCGCTGGCTGACTCAGGGGGAGTCCCTGCACTCAATCTTTTGAAGAGGACGGATTGCCAATCTGCCAAGCAGCAACTTCCTGAGATAAAAGCCAAAGATGAAAAGCTGGAATTTGCACTACCCTGAGTGTCCACTTGTAAGAGGTGTTCAAAGCGAGTCAGTTCCCACTAGAGCCCATACTAAAACAGTCCATGTTGACCAGCAGAATCACCCCGTTTGGAGCCTTCAGCAGAAATTGATTTTGGTTTCTAAATTGCTACATACTTTTCTGTTCATGACAACTGCATCAAAATGAATTTATAGATAAGTCACCAGTTTAAATTACCTGTTAAGGCCAACCTACTGGAGAGCACAGTTCAACAGTTCAAAATGTTTATACTGCATCTAGTCCAACCAAACACAAATTAGTTCGTCTGGATTTGCACAAGTCCCTTCCTCAGTGTGAAATCAAGTCCCTCTCCAGTGATGTCTATAACTTACAAAAATCCTCTGACAGAATCCAGCACCATTTTTGTCCTTTCTGACCTCCCCTGGATGTCCACTGCACAATTTATGACCATGGCAAGGTTGCCAAAGACTGTGTCTTGTCCTTGCAGATAATTGTGTCATTCCCAGCCCTTTGCTCCTCTCCCTCTTGCACTGTAACTATTTCCTCAATTTTTTTCACTCTTTTTGCTGCTTCAGCAGATGATAGACCCCTCTCAGCTCTGACTTTATTCAGCTTCACCTCCCTTGTCCTTTTTGGACACTGTGCTGACCTGGTATAATGGTTTCCCTTGCAATGAAGGCACGTTGCATGATCTCTTTCTTTCTTGCTCTAATCATCCCACATCATCAAACTACTCTGCACACAGTGGACACAAGGCTATACTCCTGATGGGACAAGCACCTGAAAAGAGCCTTCACATATGGCCTTACTCTGTAACACATAATCAAGGTACACTCTCTCACAATTCTCCCTTGAGAGTCAAACACTGAAGTGCTGTCCTCTTTTTACCCCTCCTGAAATCTTTTCAGTCTCCTCACTTCACAAACTCCTGTACTGTTCAGAAATGACTTTGCCTCTACTGATTGTGGCACATCACTTACCATCTCCATCTATCTTGACACTGCTCCAAGCGGTAAATGTTACTCAGCAATAATCCTCTCCAAAGACAAACATTTTCAGGGCTATGTCTTTCTGGGGCTTGGAAAGACATTTAATTCTAAACATTTCCCCTTTCATTATCCTGATCATTATTACTTCCCCATCTTTTGTCACACAAAGTTTCCCGCAAAGTGTGGGTCTTTGATTTTCCATCATTCCAACACTAAACACTCATTCATCCTTCCTGACTTCATTTCCAATTTTGCGCTTTGTCTCCAGTCCTACTCTAACTCCATTCTTCCTCCTCCTATCATAACCCCAAAGTGCATCTCCCTAGATTATTATGCTGCCCTCATGTGGTGAAAAGTACAAGTTATGCAGCTTTGTATCAGGAGATAGGAGTATTTTCCCTACAGGGGTGACTCAGTCACCCATCTCAGCACCATGCCATGCCCTTTAACCTTCAACAATCTTTGAGAAATGATGTGCCTGCTGGCTAACATAGTGACTATCCTTGGACCGTGGGCCTTGTTGAGCTATAAATATGACCACCCTCAGGCTGAAGGGGATCTGGACAGAGGCCCTGTGTCGCTTCAGATCAAAGTCTATTAACACCCAGGGTCACTTTGTGTGGGTGGGTATGAATAAAGACAAATGAGCTGAATGCAGCATCATCCATCAGTGTGATGACCCTTGAATAACAGCCAGTTATTCAAGATGTATTTAATCATAGGGCAGTTTTCTAAAATGACACTTCTCTTTACTAAATGATGAAGAAGAGAGTTATCTTCATGCGGGTGTCTTATTTTGATATTTTTAAAACACATTGCTTCATTATATGTTCACTTAATAGAGGGGGCATTTAAGGGCAGAGAAAAAACGTTAAACTGCAAAGTTGATTTTGATAATATTAAAGGTGAGTGGTTTGATATTTACTACTTTTGACATTGAACACTGTAGATGTTCCCTGAAATGAGGCTTAGATCAAGAGCTCCCCCTTCTGCCCTCAGCAGGCATTACTGAGTATTTACACTGTTTTTGTAACATTTTCAACCCTTTATGAATTTCAGTTAATTTGTGAGAACATTAGTTATAGCTTTATGTCTAGAATCCAGAATTCATGACTTTGAAAAAGCAAATACTTTCTGTCACATAAAAAACAAACAAAAGAAGGTTATTATTTTTTAAGGTTTAAAGTTTGCAGTCTGATTAAACTGTTGACAGTGATTGGATTGGTACTTTCTTGCATGATTTTTGAATCTGATGGCCTTCACCAACTAGAAATTGTATTGCCAGCGTTTGAAGAGAGGACTTTTGTGAGTATTCTTGCCCAAAACCTGAAGGGAGCTGGAAATATTGAGACCTTTAGAGAAAACTAGAGTCCTATGTATTCAGCCTGGCTTGTATGTAGGGTTTTATAACTTCATATAATTTCATCATTGTAATGTCAATGTATATTTATTTCAATATTCTATTGTTTTTGTTTCTATTGCTGCTATTTTTGTGCTTTATTTTAGTTAAACTTTATCTTTACCTTTTTTGTTATCTTATCTATTTATGTTTTATCTTTTTATTTATTTATTTATTCACATTTTTATTTATTCACGTTTTTATTTGTTAACTATTTTCCTTTATTCTTTAATTATATACATTTAATTACAATTGATGTGCATTAGCCTCTACTTCTAAATCCATTTCTGTTTTATCTTTAGTCTTTATCTTTTTTTTTCAATCGCTGGAAAGCACTTCGAACCTCATTTGATTTGTATGAAAGGGGCAATGTAAATAAAGTTGACTGATGTAAACTCACAAAAATGATGACAGACTGCTCACTCAGCTAAAAAAAATACTTATACTTGGCACTTGGTCGGAAGAAAAATTAGCTTTAAATTAATATAGTGTAATGTTGCATTTCCATTGTGCTTTTTTTATTGACTTAGTCATCCAGCGCTGGTTTATAGCAACTGCTTAGTATTTGATCTAGTTATGGCGTGACATCACCTTTAACAGTGAAACAGAGTGATAATGATCGGAAAAGCAAAAGATGAAGTAGTAAAAATTTTACTTCTGTCTTTACTTCTGACCAAGCGCTTAGTGTGGTGGACAAAGTAAAATATCTGGGGTACATCATTAGAAATGACTTTAGTGATGATGATGATGATGATGATGATGATGATGACGATGATGATGATGATGATGATGATGATGATGATGAAATTGTGTGCATAGGCTAATATCCTGGCACATGGATATCCAATTTGCACCAATAATTATTTCTCAAATTACCAAGATGAACAAGTGCAACATACAGTATTGTTTATAACAATTGATCTTTGTTTCATGCTGTGCTAAAATGGTTTATGTGTAAATGTATGTGTCAATTAATTGATTCAGAAATGAAATTTTAAGGGAGCGCACTCAACCTGCGTGACACAAGGTATTTTTCTTCTTTTTGGAAACATTGTCTTTTTCTGCTTTAATCACATAACTAATAAACTGTATTTTTATTAATTTTTTATTAGCCCTGTATGGACCTACAGATCTGAAATAAAGTATAAAGTTATGTTGAAGTAAAATGCTCTCAACAGGCATGAGTTGTTGCTTTGTAAAATTTGGTAACAATAAGACAAGGACTCTTACTTTGGCTTCTCAATTTTGTCTAGTCAACTTTTGTATTTTGTAAAGTTCTCATACAGTACATGTTTACATTGAAGCAGATAAATACAACAATAAAAAAAATTTCTAAAATATAACCATGGCTCAAGAAACACACACACCACACACTTGAATAGTTTCATAGTGTCATACCTTCTAGATTTTTAACAAAGAGAACCTGAATGAGGAGCCAGAGGAGGAGCAGCAGAAAGACTCCCTCTATCATTCCCTTACAAAAGAAGGATACAACAAGCTGCCACTTGGGCTGGTCCGGGTTGTCCTCATCGACTGGATGGGGCATCATCTGATGTTGGTACACACCTGTGAGAAGGTGGAGGATAGCTTTTTAAATCTTAAAGTGCTGACATTTTTGTTTGATCTTTATTGAACTTAAATTCTTCTGAGTGTCTCATGCAAAATGAGCTTTGAATTTAAACTAAATCCACTGCTGGACATCAGATTAATATCAGGAAATACTGAAGTCTCTTGATCCCTTCACATGAGCACAAACGTCTCACTCAATGCATGGTTAGATAGCATAAAGAGAGATAAATAGCACCTCCTGCAGGCCTTTTACTTCTTCAATTCTTCACAATAAGTGATTAGAAAGGTACTTTATTGATCCCCAGGGGGAAATTCAATTTTTTCACTCATTCTATTTTGGACATACAGTTTTTTTGCTATATACATACAAATGCACACACGTGTAGTGAACATGCTTAGGGATAGAGAGAGAATACTGCAAGAGAATAAACCAGTGCACCCACAGCAGTTGGGGGTTCACCTCTCCAGCCACCAGTCCACTTGCGAAGCTTCGTCCATGCTGGGAGTCGAACCGGCGACCCTTCAGTTCCCAAGCCAAGTCCCTATGGACTGAGCTACTGCCACCCCACCATTTGGTCTGAATCTGGCAAATAATACTGTACAAAGGCATGGTGTCTATTCAGAGGAGCAGACATGCACGAGGACAGTCAAAAAAACTTGGCAGATAAATCCTTTGACTTACATTTGTTGATCATCCTCAATCGTCATCCATGGGCTGTGCAACGATTGACAGTATGTGTAACACGTATGTATAATAACACACTCCTGTTGTCTTCTCTGTGTCATCCTCCACTGAGTGTTATGAGTATGGGTTGAGTTTCGGCCACCTACTCTGATTAAAACTGCAGTCACAGGCAGCACGTGAAGCCCTGCAGCAGCATTTTTACATTACTGTTGGAAGACTTCCAGTTTTAACTGCAGTCTGCTCCAGCTTTTGGCAAACGACTCATGACTGCGAACTCCTTGGTGCTGTAAATCTGTCCAAGGGGGAATACAAAGCTTTGGTATCTTAGGTTTTAACACAAGAGCAAAAAAGATCAGATGTGTAATGTTTGATTTCAGAGCAGATATAATATTATTGAGCACAAACATAGGGTGAAATGAGGAGCTTTCTGTAATTTTGTTGGTTGATTGTGTTTCTAATGCACTAAAACTATAAATTTTTTGTATTACAATGTGTGATCCTCAGGGAGTGGATATCAGGAACAGTAGATGTTTCTGAGGTAAAAACAAGAGAGAAAGAGGTCATAACCGAAAGACAACCTCATGACTCGTGAAAATGTATATACATTAAAAACTAGCACTTCTCAGGTTTTAATTAAAAAGAAAAAATAGTCTATTAAGTGTTTCAGAGCTTTATAGGACATCCATTTACAACTCATATTTACGGCTTTTGGATTCAATCAAATTTTCCTCCTATTTAATCAAATGGTGTCATTCTTTTTTGTATTACTTTTTTTCAATTGAATATTGATACTCATTGAATATTGATATCTGTTAAAAGTCTTGTTCCATCACAGCTCCTGCAAGGAACTTTTGGTCAATGTCAATTTTGGCACCCCCTATGGACAGAATGGCACCTCTTATCTTTTTTTGCCAATTTTGTCCTGTATACATGCATAACCGTTTTTTCCCTTTCAGATCAAAATGTCATCTTGCCCTCTTGAAACAGGCACATTTTAGCTATGACAAATGTAAATTGGGCTATAAAATCATAACAGGATAACCTATAAATAACAAAAACTCCAAATGTTTCTCTTTGTTTGCAAAAAAGTACAAGTACATTCTGAAAATGTTTATATTTCATGAACTATCTTTTTACAAAAACAGTTGTTGTATTTCTCGCCACAGTGAGTCTCATAGTGGGCCACATATTATATTCTTTAAGCCCTGAAACCTGCTGTAAACACACCAAACACACAGGTTACCCATTCACCTGACACAGAGTGTAATGTTTACTGCAAAAGAACAGATAGATAATACTAGACCTTTATGGACCCCCCAGCCGGTCCAAAAAGTCTATGATTTTCCACCAGATTATGCAAACTGCAAATATTCTTTTTCCTCACTTTCAGGAAAAAAAAGTTCTGGAGTGCCGTTCAGGTGCCCCCTGTCAGCTGTTTGATTGTAGGAAAAATTTGAAATACCAGTTACTTTTATTGAAAAATTGCAGTCAGTGTCTTCTCTGTAATTTCAAAAGTCATCCTGTGTGCCGGATTGGAACCTCTGGCAGGCCGGTTTTGGCCCGCAGGCCGTATGTTTGACACCCCTGCTAGATGGTACGCTGCAATAAGACATGAAACAAGATGAGAGAGAGTAAGATGACCGTATATGATATCAATACACCAAATAGCAATACAAAAAACAGTGTTTAGATGTTGCCACATTAATATTTGTATGACTCTGAACTGAACGTTGCTGTTGAAATTGGAAATGTGTGACACATCAGCGAGACGCCGCCTCTTAAAATGCTGATAGGGACGCAGCTCAGCAGACTGCCACAATCAGACGGAGCCATGTATCTACCGTTATTAACGATGGTTTTATTATTCCCATGCCTCTTTAGTTTTGCTGAGGCGAACTCGCATCTACCGAGGATGATATTATCTGAGAAAGGTATGAAATATTACGCGTTTTCTACAGCTTCTAAAAGTTTTGAAACGGAGCGGTAAATTTTGTGTTCCGGTGAAATAGGAAAAAGTTTCAAAGTGTTGTGTAAGGGTTAACTTTTAAACGAAGACAACATATAGTGGAGCTATATTACAGACCAGAGAGGTTAGGCTACTGCTGCATTGAGTTATGAGTTTAATTTCTACAATTTTATTAGAGACAGAAAAAAAGATGGACATAGCCCCAAATAAAATAACATATCTTTATCGACTAAATACACTTGTGAACGCTATGGTTATTTATATTATAGCTTAATGCCCTTAGATATCACAGGGTGGAAACATCATTTCAAATAATGTTAAATTTGAATTTAGTACCATTAAATTCCCTATATTAATGTTGAGGATATGTCAACATACCAAACAACATTTTAAAACTACTGCTGAGAAATTGCTTTAAAGGGAGGATGTTCATTTTGACATTTCAAGTGAACAACTTTTGTTGAACTAGTTTTGGGAAGTATGACCTGGAACTGAAAGACCTGTAACACATACCATTTTGACATTTCCCTTCAGCAAACAGACAGGTGTCGGAACAACTTTAGGTATATGGGCCAATGACTATATTCAGCCTCAGAGTCTTGTTATCAAGCGCGTTGACATAATCAGTTACACCTTCTGTTCTGGCTATTACTGTTCAAAAAGTCTGCTGTATAGAGGTAATATTTCGCCTGTGAAGTGTTTAGACTCTGACACCATGATGGAAACCACATTGTGCATTTTCACACACTCAGTTGTAAACTTGCTCAGCATTTTCTAATTTTGCTGATCAAGGCTCAATTTGACAACCGTCACACTATACCACAAGTTTTGCCAACCGTTTACCCATTGGAGCTCCTGTGGGAAACTTTTGTTGTTTGTTAATTTTAGTGCCCCATGTGGCCTAAGCAGTACCTCTCAACTCCTTACTGTTTTTTAAAAAAAAAAAGAGCTGACCCTGTTCTCTTTCAGCAGTCAATTGAATCACACATTAAGAATATTGCTGAGGAAAATGTGCAAAAAGCCATCTCTTCAGTGTGCTGTTCATCACTTTGTCTGACGCCTACCCCTGACAGCAGTTTCATAATGATACATAACTTTGTAGAAATAATCTGTCTTAATGCTAAGAGTCTTGTTTGTTCTTGAGGGTCATACAAAGGCATTAATATAAATTGCAGTCTTTTTCATAACCAGAAAAAATTCCTCACAGGTGCTTTAGGGGAGATGTGTGGGTCTTACATGTTGACACAAATTAAAGTTGGAGGAGTAAGAATTAGTAACGCTCAAGAAACTTCCTTCTGTGCTTAGGGATGGTCTGTTGTTGGTGTGTGCCTTATTAAAGAAACAATGTGTAAGCTTATTTTGTGAATTGCTTGTGTACTCATTACTGCCCAGAAATAACAGATTACTTAAGTCAAACTTGTCAGAGATAACTGATGATGATGTGGCTACGTAACTCTGGTAGAGGCATGTCGGTCCTCAAACAGCAGGGACAGCAAAATAGAGCTTATTTCATTTTTCATTTATAGGACAATCCATTACATCTATTAAACACCGGAGTGGAACAGTGAGTCAAAAATAAAAAAGGAGCAACTTACAAACATTTTTAAATAAAGAAGCAATCTAATGATTTTTTTTTTTTTAAATGAAAAAAAGCTATTAATTAAAGTAATTTACAAAAGAAGACACTGATGCAGAGGCCCCAAAACAAAGCTGTCTCCTTCATTCTTTAGGTGTGACTTGGAAACAAAAGGAAGTTTCAATAAAGCATTGAGCATGTTGTCCAGAAATTCCTGATATGTTTGAGCACACCTGAAACATGAACCTGTACCATAAGAGGTGTTGTAAGACATGACGAAGACAAAGAAGATATTTTTGCAGCTGCCAGACGCACAGTCTTCTCAGATATGATAAGGTTAATTTTAGAGGAGGCAAAAGTTCAGCATGCACAATTTCTGCAGACATAACATCACTTGCATTATTCTTGTCTGAGTTTAAAAAGACATAGGCCAATTTTCCAATATAATATTACAGTTTTTGATCCATGTACTGGAAATCATATTGTTTACAAGATATCCAAGATGGCAGGCGAAGCAGAGTCCTCCGTAATGTTGACAGTTTATATTTTAGTTTTCCATTAAAGCTGCATGTGATTGGACACATATGAGGAGCTGTGGCTCAGTGTTAAGGCTGGTTGCTTCTCATTCGAAAGGTTATTGGTTTGATCCCAGATACCCAACCCTTCTTCTTCCTTCTTTTTCTTCGTGTTTTACGAAAAGAAGAAACAATGACTATTTGAACTTACCCACCTCACATCTTTTGTACATGCATTGTTTTTGTTTTGTTTTGTTTTAATATTATAGATATTGCAATGAAGAGGAAAGATTTGCCTGGAGATCATGCACATCTGCAGGTTCTTCTGGTAGGAGAGCCAGACACTCTCACAGCCGTCGGTCGAAACCATCTGACTTCATTCGACTTTAAAAATCCTCAGCAGGTAGTGATCATTTTCTCAATTAAGTTGATCAAATGATTGAGCTACAGATAGTGGTATACATAGTGACAGGTGCAGTGCACTGTTAGGACTCTGGCTTCCTCTGAATGGCTTGATTGTTTAGCACCTTTGACGTTCTGCTTGCAGAGTTGTCAAACAATCAATCACACAAACAAACTTGAAGGCAGAGATTTAACTTAAAGTTTAGATGATGCTGCTACAGAACAACCTGTTGGCCAAAGCCACAACATTTTTAATGGTTACTCAGACACCATGTTTGCACATGATTACCAAAAATTGTGGCAGTAACCAAACACAAAGGTCTGGAGCCAAAAAGTCCAATAAGGTAATAGTTTTTATAGTTAGTTAGTTTTATAGTTTAGTTTAATAGGGCAGAATAACTACTCACTAACGCAACAAAAAAACACCTTAAGACACTCAAAACAATGTGATTTATCGTTACATGAACAACAAACCACATCATCAACAAAGATCCACTAAGGTCTATATTACCAAAAACTGACAACACAGAAGAAGCAAAAAAAAACCTCCTGAAGAGACTGATACACAGTTGTCTGTCTTCTAAAGTCGGCACTGACATTTTTCTGCATCTTAGACAAGCAGCATCTTGTTTCACAATAACCTGGGAAGAGACAGCAGAAGGGAAAAGGGACAATGGTACAGAAATAAGGCAGTTTTGAAATTGCTTTGAGATTTACATTTTAGTAGATGACCTTCCAAATTTTTTCTCCACAGACTCCCCTGCAAAGAAAGGTGTTGTGGAAAGCGTGCACTGACTATGCGTCAGACACAGTGAGTAGAAAAAGAGTGCCATGGATGACATTTGGTGTGTTTGTCAGATCGAATGGAAGTTAATGAAAATCCTGCTCTTTTCATGGAGGATTGCAACTTTAACATCAGTGTGGTGCACAAGGAGGAAAAGGCTAACAAAGTCTTCATGTGTGGAACCAACAGCGGGGGAACATTGTGCTGTGATGTGGTAAGAAATGGCAGAAATAAACTAGATGTGTGACAAAAAATAGATGGAGAAGAGAGTTACTGAATGCAACGCCTACTTTATGCTTTTTTCTAATATGTTTGCAAGATAGTGCATGTTCACTTATCTTGCTTTTGTACTAAAGCTGTATTTTGCGTTATCCCCATTGTCCATTCTGCAAGTCATTGTTTGTAACACATGACATTTAACATTTTATATTGAGTACTTGATGTCCTGTTGTGTTGCTCATTTATATTTGATGTAATTTAGATAAATCTGGCTGTAGGATTTAACACCGTTCTTTCACCCAGCTTGTCTTATCTTTGAACACCAAATGTTAGCTCTTTTATGAGTCGTGTGTACTAAATTGTTAGTCTTATGTGTTTTCCTGTAGAATTTAACGGAGAGTTCTCCCGCTTGCATTGCCTCTGAAAAAACTGTAAGCATAAATACAAGCATCAGGAAATTTATCATAAAGGAAGGTGAAGCGTCTGTCCTCGTGGGTAAGTTTTTGAGCACACAGAATCATTATTTTTTGCACGTCTTTGTTTTCTGATTCATCCCTTTCCCTCAATTTCTATATATATGTTAACCACTTGTTTTGATATCACCTGTTATTCAAAAAAAAGGAAAACGGAAAAAGAATCATGTGAATATAACAACTTAACCCTCCTGTTATGTTCCGGGTCAGATTGACCCATTTCAAAGTTCAAAAATCCCCCAAAAATTATTAAAAGTATTTTTTCAGTATGAAACCTATTCTACTTGGCTTAATCAACATATTTTTTTAAAAAAAGGGTCAATTTAACATATTTGCAAACCCCTGCATGTTTATATTACATAGACACTGTTCGGGGGTCAATTTGACCCGGCAGTCAAATATTGATTTAAATGGTTAGTAATGGAGTTAATATTTAAATTAAAAAAATGTTAATTGGGAATTTTTTGGGTTCTGACACTTTTGGATAATTAAATATGCCACGGGTCAAATCGACCCAGGAACATTATTGCTGTTCCTGAGAAAAGAACATAACAGGAGGGTTAAAGCTTGGGTTGGCAGTCTCGGAAAACTAGCATGAATTTGAATGTAGCATTTCCTCATGACTCCGTCTAACCCCTCCCCCTTCCAAAACGACGCCCCCCCCCCGCTCACATGCACGAGCGCCGCTGACTTGCGACTATATGATGGTGACTGATTCAAAACCGGTCCTCACCAAAACATTCTTATAGTGAAAGTTAAAAGCACAAACAAACATGGCTGCTGTTAGTACTTACAACTGTCATTCTAGCATTATCCAGTTGTACTGGTGACACGATATCAGGAGAAAAATTATAACACATATAATACTGTAACAGCTCTACTGTTTGTTAAACGTGTTCAGTGTAGATGTTCTTAATTCCTACAGTGTTGACAGTCAGTGAAGGCATCAGGAGAGGTGTAGAGAGTGCGAGCTGGAGAGAGGAGAGACAAGAGGAGAAGTTCTTCATTCATTCAAACATTGATTGTTGCTTTGTTGGTTGTCGTGATCATGGCCGACTAAAACTCAACGTGTTCACGAATCGGCTCCTCATCCCTACAGCGTCCGGACGGACGCTACAACATCTACATTTCCTGTAGGACTTACTAAATGTCATTAATTCTTCTGCTTGTCAGAGCCCCCGTGGTGAGAGCTTTTTAGACTCTGATCCGGACTACAGTCCTGAGCAAAGCACCTCATCGGGTCAGAGGGGACAGGCCCGAGGTCGAGCGAGAGGGGCAGTCAGTAGAGTCAGGGGAAGCACAGGCAGGGGACGGGGCCAAGGAGTACACGCCGGGGAAATGTACGCGCAGGAGGCGGGCAGAACAGCAGGACAGGATTTGAATGGTTTAAAATTTGGGGACCCAAAAAACGGTGATTGGTTGGTGTTTTCCCAGGTTTACTCCGGCTGTAGATAGCAGCTTTTCTTCGCTCTTTTTTAAGAACACATTATGTATTGATTGACATCAGGACATAAAGATCATTTTAACCAGTATAACAAAAAGTGTATCTAAATCTGATTACCAACCCCAGCTTTAATTGGGTGAGAGTCTTGATGATGAATAAAGGTTGAAGTCCTCAAGTAGTTTTAAAATCTTGTTAAAACAGAGTTAAGAGTCCTCTTCTTCCACAGAAAAAGAAGAGAAACGAGATTAACAAAAGAGGGATGAGTTTACTTTAAAGGAGATTATCACGTTTAGTGTAGTAGGAGGTGTCCTTGGGACCAAGAGTGTTGTTTGCATTCAATGATTCAGCGAAAGACAAATAAAACAGAAATAATTAAAACAAATAAAAGCAAAACTGAGAAGGTCTGAGTTCATGCTGTCGGCCTTTCAGGGCAGTTCTCTGCTGCACTTTTGCACGGCCAGTTGTCTCTTATCGTTTAACACTACACTTTAACTTTTTCTGCATATAGTTCAAGACTGTCTTATCATTCAACTTCTGTTTGTGCTGATTGTATCCTATTCAACTGTCTGTTTGAATATGTTTAATACAACCTCTTTCCCAGTGTTGTAATGTCTTGTGTGGAGCACTTTGAATGGTAGTTTTTGCTTGATTTGGCTCTATAAATAAACTTGCCTTGCCTCAAGGGTTGATTGGTTTTCATATGCATCCAGGAAACATGTTTGCTGAACTTTGACACTCTTCTAAGCTCTTGTAACCTGCTTAACTCGACTTAACACTCTGATGTTTTTTCTTGTTCTTCACTAACAGTGCTTATCATGGTTTTGCATATTGCTTCCTGCTTGTGAACTCTAGTCCCTCTAGACTCTCATCAGAGCCTGTGCAGACACATGATGTGTTTCACACAGGTCTTGCCTGTCAGTAAGCTGCTTTTCATGCTATCACTGACATGACAAACCGTAATATGATCAGTACTGTTGACATAATACCTTTTAAAGTTGTTACCTTGGATTGTGTCTTTGCAGAATCAAATAAACAGTCAGACCTTTACATGACATACTCTGGATCTCAGGAGAATGTTGGCATCCACAAATTTGGGCCCAACCGAGTCGGACCAGCAAACCATAATAGAGGTATTTGCACAGAGATAACTTGGTTTAGGGCTTTAGACGCTATGGACCTCAATTCCCAAGGCAATAACTGACACAAACTTTGCAGCAGTTTTGAAACCACATTTACTCTATAATTAAAATGTATTCAGCGTTGCCTGTAACTTACTTTAATCTAGTTTTATTTGTATATTTTACATTTTCCCAATTCATTCCTTATTTCTCACACTTTTAAATAGTAATAGTAATCTAATTGCTTGCCTTGATTTAGCAGTATTTGCACTAGTTTTAATACAACTGTTTGGTTTATTCTCTTGTTTCTTCTCTTTATTCTAAAACACTTTTGACTACCCCCCTTCCTTTGAAATGTTCTATACAGATAATATTGCATTTTAATTTCTTGATCTGTCTCTTTAGCTCCAGTTTGCTGTCACATGCTCTATGGTTATAAAGACTAATATTGACTTTTGTCTCCTTTCTCTCTTAGAGCAGCACTATGTGGGTTTATTGATCAGCAGACAGAGAGACAATTCAGTTCAGGATAGAGTGTTTGCATTTTATAAAGATAAAAACAGAGACACAAGCCTCGACAGTCAAATGTGGATCCCTTTCGTCACCCAGGTTTGCATGGTAAGACCTGCATCATTGACAATATCAGGATGTAATAAAAGTCAGCAACATTTCAGCTAGTTTGTATCAATTTAAACTATTTTATAACATTGCATTTTGTACACACAACCAGCTGCGAACAAGAAATCCGTCATAACTATCATATACTCATCACTATCATATACTCATCACTACATATACATTATCATGGAGTGGTTATTATTATCCGGGTGTGTTTCTTTTAGTCTGACAATGGTGGTCCCAAGAAACACATGCAGTTCAGCTGGACGTCCCAAATGAATGCCAAGCTCTTCTGTGGAAATCCAGACAGCAAACAGTACTTCTCTGAGCTGGTGCATGTGGCCGCTGTGCAGGCAGACCACTGGGAGGATACCAGGGTTTATGCACTCTTCAGAAACGAATGGTAGGTCCCGTTATCATAATAATGTAGATATTCATCATATGTTCAAGATAGGATGGAACAGACACTGTGAAGTATTGCGCAAGTAAACCTGTTTATTGATGACTTGATACACAGTTTGAGTGAGCCAATTCTAAACTGTCAACAACATTGAGCTTCTTCTTTAAGTTTAATCATAGTATTTAAAAAAAAGTGCACTACACAGACTCTAATCTTAGATGTTGTTCCCACATCTAGCAATTCCAACCATATTCCCTAACCGTTCTTTCCTGGTTGTTTGTCTTGGAGATTGAAGTCCGAAACAATGATTCATGTTGTAGACCAGACTCTTGTGTCTCTATTTATATCAGCAGAGTCACTTTTATGTCTTCCAATTTGACCAAACCAAAGTAACCGCAAACCCTCACGTGATGGGAATAATGACTCTGGGATTTAAAACAAGAGCAAACTATTGCATACTGACTTTAGAGTGCTTAGTGAAGAAATACAGGATGGACAAAACAAATAGTTGCTGCTGTGTCTTTGGTTCTGCTTCCTCTTGAGGTTTTTGGGGGAGAGCTGATCTCAGTTCCTCTTGCTCAACAGACCACCTTCTTAGCTATTTTTTTCTTCAGCCTGCATGGCTGAACTATGTTCTGACAGTAGTTCCTTGTTTCTTCAGATGTTTCTGTAAATACCAAGCTGACCTCTGTGTCTCTGTCTTTAGGGGGATGAGTGCTGTTTGTGTCTACACGATAAAGGACATTCACAAAGTCTTCATGAACTCTCCTTTTAAAGGCGGCAGCACTGTCAGCCCAGCAAACAGATACAGAGAGGTATGTGTCTCTTAAATTGATCACAGACGGAAAATGTAATAATAATAATAATAATAATAATAATAATGATAATAATAATAATAATAATAATAATAGTAATAACAATAATAACTTTATGTATATAGTACCTTCAAAAACAAATGTTTACAAAGTGCTTTGACAAACAAAGCATAGTCCAAATAGTAGAGTAAACAATTTGACAGACAGGGAGGAGAACATTTTAACAATGCAAAACAAAATGCAACACAAGAGGTTAAAAAGAATACACATCAATTAAACAGAGTGGCGTGACAATAGACCAGTAAATCATTTTGAGAGTTTTTTCAGGGTAAATAGATAAAAATAAACAAATAACAAATAAATAAAAATGGAGCAGTAAATAAAAGCATTAAAAGGTCAATAAAATAGGTTTTCAGAGTAAAAGGACGACATCACATCGGGGAAATTAGAAAAAGTGCAAAGGGTGTATTAGGAACATTCAAATAATAAAAGAAAAATAATAATAAATTAAAACAATAAATAATCAAACCAAATAATCAAATAACATTTAAAACAATGAATTTGTTGGATAAAACTAAAATTGATAATAAGATAGAAGTGTGGTGTTTTTTCTGAAGCTTCCTTGGACAAAGAGATGCTCTTAGTGAGGAATATCTACAAAAAAATCAGAGTCCTGGCATTTTCTAAGAAGAGGCAACACTTTTATTTGTTCTTCTGTCCTAAACAGGCGAGCCTCTTGTAGGGAGGCTTGTTATTAATGACAAAAATAAGAGATAGCATCAGCAACAACAAGCTGCACAAAGTTGAAGAAACCGCAGAAGAAGGTTTATATTTAGCGAGAGATGTTGCAACCAGTGCTTTTAAAGAGACCGAACAACTGACATTCACATTAAGTTTACATAAAATATAAAAGCAAAGCATCGTTCTCTTGTCATTGGGCTTTCGGCTGTCTGTTTTTGCCCCAAATCTCCAAATCTAACACAATTTTGTTGAACAAAGGTGAAGATATAATATCATGCAAATGTTACAGAGGATAGAATGATGAAGCAATTGAAACCAAAAGGTCAAAAGACAACTTTATTGTGGCATACAAATGTTCTTGGGAAGTCTTTTCTGGCGTCCTTTCATTTTTTGTAATTTCAATGTCTTGGGCAAAGTCTTGAGGGGATATCTTTGGCGAAAAGTAAATTTGGCTCATGAACAGATTGGATTGAGGTGCTAAGGACAAAGCAACCTCTCTTCTATTCAGTTTTCATGAAAAGATATCTAAACAATGCCCAGTGGGAATATTATTTCCCCTGATATTTTTTCAACTTTTGAAAGTCAATAAGTTGACACATTTCCAACGCTCTACCTATTATGCACCTGTTCATAGTGCTGTTGTGAAAAGGGTCTGCAGAAAAACAAAAGTTTTGGATAGAGAGAGAGAGAGAGAGAGAGAGAGAGAGAGAGAGAGAGAGAGAGAGAGAGAGAGAGAGAGAGAGAGAGAGAGAGAGAGAGAGTAAACAGATGTTCTCAGGTTTTATTTAGCTCCTTTTGATGTTGTCCTCCCCTGTTTTGTGCTGACCATCTTATGCTGCTGTTATGTTTTTTTTGGATAATGTTTTCTCTGAGATGTTATACAGTCACATTCCCCAGTAGTTCCTGGCAAAAGCGTCACACTGTGAGGCAGTGTATTCAGTTTGTATTTTAAAGCCACACCTTGTAGAAATTTCCCTGAAGAGCCCACGGGATGTCATGAAAATATCTCCCTCCTACACAGCTGTGTAATTTACAGTTCATCGGCATCATGTGATGACATTGGCTTGCCAGGTCAACTTGATAGTCTGTGTCATGAAACCAAAACTAAAGCATCCTCCTTTCTCTTTAGTGTGTTCCTGACAGCACAAAAATTAATTTGGATGTCTTGAAGATGATCGAGGAGAATTCCGAGATGGAGGACTGGGTCCGGCCTGCAAATAACTCTGGTCCAATTCTCTTTAATCGACACAGATACACTCACATCTACGTTGACAGTTCCCTAAACAGGAACACCGATCACCACCCAGTCCTGTTTCTGCCTCTGCGTGAGTGATTACTGTAATATCAGTCAGGGAAGTGGTTACTAAGAATAGTGAACTGTACATTTGTGTACACATGATAACACAAAGGTAAGGTCAGTTCCTTTTAATCATGTGTTATTCTGGGGAAAATAATCATTTGAGCATATCGTAAAGTAGATTTTAACGTAGCACCTGAGGAAGACCTCCAGTACCTAAAACAACTAGATACTCACAGTGGCACAGAGTACGTGATAAAAAAACATTTCCTGGGGTTTTACAATATGACTCATGATGATGCTGCATCCTGTGATACTACAGTACATCATTCCAATTGTAAGAAACCATATATGGACACTCAGTGGAAGTAGTGTAGTTAAAATGAGAATCAGGAACAACGATAGCAGAACATATCTGTTTATCTGAAGCCATCTATATATAATAATTTATCTGAGAATTCATCTTTTTTAACTTGAAGTGTGAAAGTCGGATACAAGCGTTAGTCTGTGGTTTCAAAAGTTTCAAAAGGGATGTTGGCAATTTGAACCAAATTTGGCTTGCAGCTGTCCTTAAAGACACTCCTCTAAAATGGCCCTGTTATAAACAAACTGCCCGATCAAGTCCATCATTAAGTATTTGAATATTATTATCACAGGAGACTGTTGACGCACTGAACAGTTTACCATGTAATATGCAATAATCAGCTGTAACCTCTTATCAAAGGCACCTGTCGTGTGACATGTCAGGCAGCATGTGAGTTAATGTGTGTGAAGTACAAGTAATGGGCAAGGGTAAGGATGTGAGTGACTTTGATGAGGGGCCAAATTGTGATAAGTAGATGACTGGGTCAGATCTTTTCCACAATTGCAGCTCTTGTAGGGTGTTTCAAGTCTGCAGTGGTCCGACCGAAAGTGAAAATGCAGGATAACTGGTGAACTCGGGACAGGGTCATGGACAGTCAAGACTCACTGATGTCTGGGAGGCGGGAAGGCTGTGGTCCAATATAACAGAAGAGCTACCGGAGCTCAATTTGCTGAAAAAGTAAATGCTGGCTCTGATAGTGAGGTATCAGAACACACAGTGCATCACAGGTTGGGGCTGTATAGCTGCAGATCAGTCAAGGTACCAATGCTGACCCATGCCCACCACTGTAAACACCAAAGAGGATGAGAGTATCATAACTGGACCATGTAGCAATGGAAGAAGGTGGCCTGGAGGAGGAAGACGAGCTCAAGGTGTTGTCTCAGCCTCTTAGTTTACCAGATCTCAATCCAATCGAGCATCTGTGATGGACAGCAGAGTCAAAACCACAAAGGTCCCACGGCACCTCACAACTTACAGTACATCCAGGATCTGCTGCCAATGTCCTGGTGCCAGGTACCACAGCACACCTTCAGAGGTGGCCCTGACCTGACAAGAAGGGACCTACATGGAATTAACTAAGAATGTGGTCATGATATTATGGCTGGCCACTCTAAGACCAAATAAGCAGGATGAAGCTGTAAAATAATCACTTTCTCAGCACATCAGGATTTACTGGAGGCAAGATTAACACAAGTTCTGAGGAAGATAATCTGAACTATTCTAATCCAAACATTAGACACGCACTGCAGAGGGAGTCATCTGAGGTGAACAAACATGAGGTGGGAGGGTGTGATGGAGTGTTGAACGGAAAGGTGTAGGTTTTGAGTCACTTTTTTTTCCTGTCTCCTCAGATAATGGAGCAATTCATAAAGTGATGCAAAACCTCAGCCAGACTTCAGTCATTGCAGAGTACCGACCTTTTAACCACAGCACCCACATTGTCAACGTCATCCCCGACCCTGCATCTGTGAGTAATGACACACTGCTTACACAAATATTTCCCCCTCAGAGGTGAGAAACAGCTCATCCATGTGGCAGTGCAACATGTTTTACTCCAGTCATAAACTCTTTGTACTGTCTTATCTTGCAGAGGAAGCTGTACGCAAACTCCAGGGGTGAACTGGTCCAAGTGGACATGTCAAACTGTACTCAGTATGGAGACAGCTATGAGGATTGTATCTTGGCCAGTGATCCGTACTGTAGCTGTAAGACGCCCCACTGCAACCCTGAGTACCTGTAAGAAAAAAATATCATTTCACCTG
The DNA here is from genome assembly GCF_009762535.1 of Notolabrus celidotus. NCBI lineage: Eukaryota > Metazoa > Chordata > Actinopteri > Labriformes > Labridae > Notolabrus > Notolabrus celidotus. The sequence continues at coordinate 19,823,877 of NC_048274.1, read as the reverse complement.
TAAAATGTTAACACATGCTCCTTGATTGTCCCATGTCATGAGTTGGGAAGTTTTCTTCTACTTGCTTTGTTCACACAAGCTTCTACATGTAATGTTAAAGAGACTTATTGTATTTATTATAGCTCATAACATATGAATATCTTTCTAGCCCAATTCCAATATCTACCTTAAAACAAAACTTTTCAGTGTTTATGTATATTTAGCAAATTATCAAAGACAGAAAGGAACTAATCTTAATTTCCTCTGAAAATGTGTCTGAAAACATAAACAACTCTACAGATGTGCTATAAATATCCACAAGAGTGATCAAATATATGAAGTCACTTACACTGTAGATTAACTTATTTGTTGTCCTCCTGTCACAAACAACACATGCTTGCTTTGTTTACATTCAGGATTTTATTTCAAACTTTGTTGAATACCATTTCATTATGTAAGTATTTGTTTACTTCAGAAGAATGTTTTGACATGTCATCAAGTTTGCGAATAATTCTGGTTAATTCCCAAGGGAAATCTGCAGAAAGCATACTTTTAGTATAGGTGAGCAAAAAAAATAAATGAAATTACTTCAGAGTTTATAAAAAATCAAGCCAACATTTACTTTGATCCTGATTCTGTGCAGGTCTGTCAAAAAGGAGAGTTGTGTGCAAAATTTTCTCTGGCCTTCAGAGTTTTTTAAAAATGGAAAGGATGTTCATGTGAATTTTTCCATATAATCTAATCAGACAACTCAAGCTGGAATGCTTTGAGATATTTATTGCAGCATCAGAACATTGGTTATGTTGGGCGTCTAGTCTTCGGCCTCATCAGTCCTCGTAGATTTATTTGATTGATGGAATTGTTTCTTAAACTCCTTGTCTGAGCCTGAATAGCCATTGAATAGACCGGCAAATTAGGAGGATACGTTTGTCATGTGGTTATGAGAATGACAAATGTTAAGTGTGAAATCAGTGTAGCAAGCATTTGCCTGCTTGAACAAGCTCACAGGCATTTATTCCAAAACCACAAAAACAAAAATGCAGCGTGAAATTAAAGGTGCTCCGAGGAGTTTTCTTTTCAATAAGCAACAGTGTTAACATTTACTGTTAATCCAAAGACACATCTGTGTTTTAAACTGGACACATGCACTGCATCTATATCTGCTGGCATGCTATCTGCAAAGCATCTGCTGCCAAATTAACAGAAAATACAAATCTGTTGTGTAATCGCTGTAGGATGCCAAGAAAACATGTTTCCATGCTTAGAAACAATTCTCCAAAGTGCTGCCAGTTGTCAAAAACTCCACAAGGTAGAAATACACAGGTGTGTTCCCTGTGTGTCAGCATCAGTCATTGTTACTGTGAGTTTGATTGGAATTGTTTCATCAGACATGTTGTGTAATGAAACAGTTGTCAAAGTTTGCTAAAGCTGATTGGCTGTAAATTGGTGTGTCTTCATGTCCGGTGTGGAGCAACATTGATAACGATGAATAGTATAACCAAACATTTCAAAACTCATGAAACAGTGACAGCTGGTTTATAGTCATCAGACTCATGCACTTCGCTTGGTCCCTAATTTTGTACCAGCCTGGAATCAACAAAATGTCTTTTGACTAGCAAGGAGGACCACAACATCAACAGGATGCAATTTGGCCTTGATATATTGATTTATCTGAAATAGTGATTCTGAATTTAGCGTTGAACCAACTGTGGTTGGTTTGGGGAAGCCTTTTAGGGGATCCACCATAGGCACCACAAACCCCCCCTTGGGGCTCTATATGAGGAAAGAAAGAAATTAAAAGAAAAGGGTTGGGAGGGCAGGGTGTGGAATGTGAGGATGAAAAGAGAGTAGAGGGATAGGTTTGGTTTCACAAGAGTGCCTGAAGAGCTGTGTTTGAGGTGAGGTCCTGCTCCTGAAACTTTACTATTAAGCATCAACAAACCACAAGATAAAAAGAAGTCTTACTTTGCAAATGTATGTCAATGAGTTTCTTTTATTTGTTGATTTGTATTTTTAGGGAAGTTTGAGAGGATACTGAACGTAGTGTAGACAACTGAAGACAATGCTCTTTAGGAGCGGTTGGGATTGTTTCCACTGGCCTTTTATATGGCCCATCTATGTATTTCTTTTTGAACACAACTAACTACTCTCTGAAATCTGCATCCAAACCCACTCAACACAGAATATTCCCCAAACAAGCCGCACCTCTCACATGACCTCTCCTCACATGCCACAGTTTGCACAAGAACTTGTTTGATTCTAAGGTAACCGCACATGATTGGTTTATTAGAGAGCATGTGAATGTCACAAGTTTTTAGTCATAAGATGACATAAGAAGGGCTGACTTGATGTGAAGTTGTTTTTCAGCAGCCACAAACAGAGTTTGATCATCAGTATCTCATTATGATAAGACATGTCTTCTTTTATTGGTCAGATAATATAACAAAAACTCCCAACCTCTAAACTCGCATTCTGTCATACTACTCTGGTGATAAAAAAACTGTCATCATCAAAGCCAGGGAACTATCTCTTGATAAAATAAAAGATCTACTGAAAAATACTACTGGGATGTTGTGCATGCTCTCTGTTCAAAAGTAACCTTTAAAAATGCAGGAAGTGGTGGGTGGTCTCGGTGTGTTTGCATGGGTGTGTTTGCGTGGGTGTGTGTGTGTGTGTGTGTGTGTGTGTGTGTGTGTGTGTGTGTGTGTGTGTGTGTGTGTGTGTGTGTGTGTGTGTGTGTGTGTGGTTATTGACTAATAACACCAACATTCCGTTTGCTGTATGCATGTATGCAATATAAAAACATTTTGATCTGTTAGAAATAAAAGTGGTTCTAGTCATCTCCCACAGGATGTATGACTACATTGGGTGTAAGTGCATAGTGAGGTGGGGAAATGATTGTACTATTACTATCAATGATATTTTCACTGAAGTGCCCCCCTTTGACATATCCACTCACATATTCCTTTAGTGATTTGGGTTTTTCCTCTAGAGAAACCCCTTAACTCAAACTTAAAAAACAAGGGAATGTACCTTTGAAAATAGATAAATGAAAACAGTACTGTATGCAGATGACTGCATTTACACCTCCAGCACTTTCATCTTCATTAGTTTTCAATTGTCATTTGTTTGGGCTTTTTATTTTCAAACATAACCAGGTCAAATCACAAAATAGGGGTTAAAAGAGCATTTTCCTTAAGGTGAACCAATTAAGTTTTGTGTGTAAGTAAGCAAGTAAGTAAGATGTATTTATAGAGCACCTCTCAAGAACAGAGGTCACAAGGTGCTTTACAACTACAAAAGAAAAACGTTAAAAGGCAAAACAGAGATTGCAATTAAATACAAAAACATTACATAAAAACAGACAGATTAAACAAAGGCAAGTCTAAACAGATAGGGCTTCAACTTATTTTTAACTGTGTACGTGTGTGTGTGTGTGTGTGTGTGTATGTGAGCTTATAGGTAGTATCTTAGTTTGCAAACACTTGTTTCCTGATTTTTTGCTGCTATGTAGATCTTTGTGACATCTCAGTGAAACCCTTAAACCTCCTAACTTTAATAAACACAGAAGTATACTTAAAAATCTGTCTCTGAAATCAGTACTTTATGCAAAGGCAGTTCATTGGTAGGGTTTTATGCTTGTAGATTTATAAGTAGTATGTATATTTAGCACTGACCATCTCTTTAATGAACTGGCAGCCTTTCTCTAACTCCCATCTCTTCTCCTCTCACAGTCGCACTCAGCAGAAAGTAGCAGAAGGGAATCGTGCCATCCGGTCAAAGGTTCACTGTCCTGGACAAGGTATTACTATATTAAAGTTTGTACATACAGAGACAAGAATTTTTGAAATACTGTTAATTGTGCGATGAAACAAGAGCGGAGGAGCTTTATGTTATCAACTGGTCTAAAAAACAAAGTACACAGAGCTGACCAGCTTTAATCTTTAGATCTGGATCAGATGGGCCGATGTTTTCAGCGGTTTATATAAAATAACAATAAAGCTAGTGCTCCTGAACTGCAGCCTTGTGGGATTTACAATAAAACAGCTAGGTGGTTAAAATATGGCAGAAAAATGATATCTGTGTGGCCTTTAGGAACAGAAATCATACATAGATGATATCTACCACAGTCTCCATAAGTCACATTTATTTCACACATTTATATTCCACACATTAACCCTTCAAAAACATCTTCAGTTGTGCGTCCATGATACTGTGCACTATTCAAGAGACGTGATGATTCATTGAAGAGATGTGTAGGGACTGTTGACAATAGGAGCGGACTTTGCATCATCATAATTTCCCTTCTTGGCCTGATAATCAAATTCTGTTAACCACACAACCTCATTGGAAATGCATTGGTCTGAACATACAGAGTTATATTAGGAGACATATATTAGAAGTGCTGGTTCACTTGCCTGGGCACTGCCGAGGTGCCCTTGAGCAAGGCACTGAACCCCCAACTGCTCGGGGTGCGCTGGTTGACGGCAGTATCCTCAGTCTGGCATCTCTCCCTAAGCATGTTCACTGCATGTGTGTGCATTTGTATGTATATACCAAATAAAAAACCAAAACTATATGTGTAGCATGTCCAAAATAGCATGAGTGAAAAAATTGAATTTCCCCCCTGGGGATCAATAAAGTACCTTTCTTTCATTACAGGGAAACACACTGGCAGGGTGACAGTTTCTTTCCCATTTATCAGTCCTTATACACTGCCGTATCCCACACCATGTTCTGTTCTGTGTTCACTTCATGTGCATCACTTTTGTAGATTTCTCTGTCAGAGACTCCAGTTTTTGTCCTTAACCTCCCCTTCTTTTTCTCCATCTTTTTCATCTCTTTTCTTTCCCACTGTAAACAAAACAAACATCAAATTAACTAGACGTATTTCTGCGCAGTGACACGATTACAGCTAGTCCACCATAGCCTGTGATCAGAGCTGTCATCAACAGCAACAGTTTCCTCCTCACAGCAGCATTCTACTGTCAAATAAAAGTAGACCGTTGCTTCGAAATGTTGCTATATGATGTCCAAGCAGAGTCAAGCTCTTTGTGTTACAAGCAGCAACCCTTCACATTGTGGCCCCTTAAGAAAGTCATGTAAGACCTTGGTTGTGTTTCTGTAACTTCCTCAGTGAGGCATTCAGCAGGTCTGACCATTGCTCTCCTGACTTTACCAAATGCCTCTCGTGATAAGAGACCCTTGCAAACATGTGACCCAGCCACTTCCTAGAAGTATATTTCTCTACATGCTATAGGGTTTGTCCTGCTCATGTCACTATCGCAATGAATGCTTCACTTGATATTTGACTTTTGGTACAATTTCATTCTGTATTCTTAACTTCTCTAGCAATTATCAATCCTTTCAGAACTACCCTATTGATTTAGAGTATTTTATCAAAAAACCTTAACAGCAAGCCTGGTCACTTTCTGCAAAGAAATTTGTGTTTCAGATAAACTGCCTCCCAATGTGCTTTGAACCATTTCTCACTGGTGCCAAACCTTTCTCAAACAGTCTGACATCATTGCATGCTGAAGCAGGATAAAGGCACCTCACCATGCTCTAGTTGGAAATAGAATCCAAGTTAAGCATATAGAACAAAACACGCTTGCATCATTGAGTTAAACAAACCTTGTTTTCTTTGCTTCCTGTTTTAATATGTAGGTGAGTCAGGTGCAGTCAAGGGAGACAACATCATCAGACTTGCCTCCAAGTCCAGTCACTTCCTGCGGTGCCCGGTGTCGTCACTTCATGCAGAGTACACCTGGATTCACCCTGACGGCAGGACCCCCTGCAGCCTGAGCGATCAGCAGTGTCTGTTTCTGATCGACAGGATGGGTCCAGAGAAGGTGGGGACTTACAAATGTGAGTCAGTGGAGAAGTGGAACAGAAAGGTGGTGGCACAGTATGAACTGAAGAACAGGGCGGCAAGCCTTTCCTCAGTACATCTCTGGGTTTGTCTTGTGACTGTTTTGTTAGCACTGAACAAACAGCTTGATATAATACCGTGATGGTTAGAGATAATAATGACATACTGACCCACTTCAGGTTTACTGTTTCCCGTAATTTGCAAATGTCTTCACACATTTTAGAGTACTGTGGTCATTTGATGACATTTCAGTTCAGAAGACATGTTTTAATGATTCTAAAAATCAAAAGTGCTTTAATTTATACTCCAAAGCTTTCAAATTCATACACTGAAAAAAGTGTTGCGTTAAATCTACAAAATTTTTAAATAATTTGACATTGTAAAATTTAGTAGATTCAACACAACATTTTTTTCAGTGTATGAATTAGAAAGACTGTAAGGTAGAAATGTGTGTAAAATATTTCTTGTTAAACTCGCCTTAACCCTTAAATGGACTGCAGCATGTACTTCTAACATTGCAATATTTTATTAGCTTAACTTTTTTATCGTCATACTTTTTTATAAATCCCTTTATATGCCAGCTCAATGCAAAGCTAGCCAACGATGGGTGCCCCAACCAATGTGCCCTTCATAGATTAGAGAGCACAAGATGGTTTACTTAAAAATGCTAAACATAAAAATGTAAATTTAATTTAGTCACTGAGTCAAATCAATCAAGACATGTCTTCTTCTCCCCTCCTCACTTGTAGAGAAACATGGTTGAAGTTGTCTGTAGTGGAGTCATTTTTGAAAACTCAGTCACCCACTAAACTTTCAACCTTTTGTTGTATCATTGAAGTTCTTTTGACATATCTGCACACTTTCCTGTAATGTGAAACTGTCTTCACAGAGGTGACAGGCGTTTCTGGCTGTTATTTCCTATCTTGCATACTACCTCAGAACTGCATAAGGGGCTTTTAGTTACAACAGAGTGTTTCTGAGAATGGAGACTTAACTTTTGGTCGGGTTAAAAGTAACATGTTCATGCTGTGAAATACTGCAGCTGAGTAGAGTTGTGAAAAAAGAAAGCTGTTCTTTGCTTTCCCTTGCGCCTATCTATAGAGTGAAGTGTGAATCTGTGACCCTTGAGGTGCTTTCTTGGGGTGCTTAAAATTACAGCAAGTGTAGGCCAGTGTGTCATATTGCCAAATGTTTCACTTTGCTGTCATGCACACTAAACTCAGAGTTGCTGCACATTACATTTTGCACAGAATGTTAAGTTAATATGATGACTGTTATCTTCAGAGTCCGTTCATGAAGATCAAACCTATTATAAAGATGTCATATCTTACTTTGAGTGTCATAAGACACAGGTTTGATGACCAGTTTATCTTGATGCTTGGTTATTGCAGGTTTCAAAGAAAATGAATGTCTTCTTATTGCTCTTTGTGAAAATGAATGTAGCAACACACTGAGAAAAAATAAGTGTTACACTGAAAACCACAATATAAAAATCTTAAAATATACCTAAAAAGGATATTTTTTTAAAGGCCAGTACAAACAGATGACAAACTGTAAAGACTTTTCCATCTTTCATCTGTCGATAGGCTTTTATCACCCTAAAAACCTAGTCACAGTCTGAGATCCTCTGGCAGTCCTCTGCTAGCTGTTCCATGGACCCGACTGAAAACCAAAGGGGACAGGTTGTTTTCAGTCAGAGCTCCTACACTCTGGAACAGCCTGCCAGAGGAGATCAGACTTGCAGAGTCAGTCCCTTGTTTTATGTCATTACTCAAGACACATTTTTACAGGAAAGCTTTTATTGTTTGATTTTATTTAATTTTAGCTCTGATTTTATGGGTTTTACAAGTTTGTAGGGTTTTTAAGCTTTTATTTCATTTTATTTTTTAATCACTTCATTTTGCTTTGCACTTCTTGTTTTTATTGTTCACTGTGAAGCACTTTACTTGTATTGAAAAGTGCTATATAAATAAAGTATTCTTCTTCTTCTTCTTCTTCTTGCTGCCATTTATGTTGCCTGTTGGGTCATATTTCATGAAAGAAGCTGTGAGTTAGTGTCTTTTGAATCCAAGGGCTACAGTTCTAATGTTGCTAATCAGGACTGATACCCTGTCTCTGCAGTGATGAGCGCAACTGCACAAACTTTACATCCACAGTTGTTTGAGTAGGTACTGTTGATTAAAACAATCTATCTATCTATCTATCTATCTATCTATCTATCTATCTATCTATCTATCTATCTATCTATCTATCTATCTATCTATCTATCTATCCATCCATCTATGGTGTTGTATGAGGTACTTGTAAATAATAAGTGTATAACCCATAGAGAATCCTGGTCACCTTCACCCCTTTGTTGAGAAAGCAGCCAGAGAACCAGAACGAAGCTGGACAACTAGCTGCTGCAAACAGGGTCAGCTACTTCATTATTTACCTCGTACAGCTCCACATCAAAAGAAAATAGTTATCCCTTTAAATGCATTGATATATTTTGATGTTTCTGTAAGGTATTTTAAAGTCATATTTGATTTGAATGATCTGTTTAATTTCTGACCTGTACATATAGGAGCTTTGCAGTGCTTTAAGTTATTTTTGGACTTTTAAAAAATAGTTTATAAAACATGTGTTTGCTCAATGATGCTGTTCCTTTTTTGAATACATAAATGCAAATCTGTTTCCTTCTTCAGTGAACTGTAAATGTTACAGCTCAGTTCACAGTTCTGCAAACTTCATGAGAGAGTCAGCTGTGAAAGGAACACATACAGCTCAAAACCACACTCTGTTTCCCACACACAGACATTAGAGGTGTTATCTGGCCAGTACATTTGACAAATTGTTGAAAACACAACAGGCTTCAGTCCGGCCTGTACTTTTTGTGATTCAGAGAAAAACAAAGAAAGGTTTGATGGGGGAAATTTAGAGAACTCCTAAGCCACACTATCATTTCCTGAACAGGATGTGCATGAACACACTGTTTTGTAATTGGATCAGGAGAAAGCTATCACATTTATCTCACATGATTATATTAATCATAGCTAACCACTGGCAGTTCCCAAAACTGTATTACTCATAAATCAGCTTCTGATGATATGCTTTTGGAAAGACCAAATGATAGTATGACACAGTTCAGTCATTGAGCCGAAAGGTAGTGAAATCAGCAGAGCCTGTGACGCAGAAACCTGACACAGAAAGGGAAGTGAAAATGCTTTACCAAGCGTCTACTCCTGTGTAGCACAAACATGAGACAAACAGCAGGGGGTCTGACTGCACCTTGTCTGGTGGTCTCAGAGGCCTCATGACACTTTGAAGAAATAAAACACACACAAGGAACTTAGATATAAAGTAAAACTTTATCATGACATACAAGTTTAAAGCCCTGAGAACCATATCTTTATATTACTAATATGAACAAAACTGAATGTGTGAAAACCACTTTGGAAAAGTGCTCCTCTTAAATACAATCAGCACAAACCAGTTTTTACAAGCATTCATGTGTTTTGTCCAATTTTTTGTTTACTTTAATCAAAGAGAAAACTATAATATCAGTAATATCATTATTATCATGTCCATAATAATAATAACAGTACAAAAATATGCACAAACCCCACAGTTGAATTAATATACGGAGCATTGTACAAGCCAAAAACAACAACATAAAATTGATAAATGAGGTATTCGATAACCACTTGCATATGCGCCTGTTTTTACACAGATCAGGTTAGTTTTTAAACAATTTAAAACTGAATTAACTCCAAAATCATCTGAGAGACAAAAGGTTCTGCAGACTTCCAACTTCACAGCTTCCTGAGTGACGAGACCTGCAGTTACTGACGACAAAAATACAACACCAGAACCAAAGAAGCATTCAGCCGAGTAACCGCAGCTTCGGTCAGTGCTCGTCCCTCAATGACGCTTTAACATCGCAACATCGCAACAGTGACTGCAGCCCACTGCCCTGAGGTATTGTGGTATGACGAGGTAGGGGCGGTCTCTAAAACACACACACACGCACAGACACACACACACTCATCATTTATACTCATGCACACAGCAGTTCAGGTGGCTGAAAAATGGAGGTCAGTGAGGTGAGACGAAGGTTGCTGGTTTGAAGCTCAGATATTAGAGAGAACAGGTATCCAACCTGTAACACTTTTCATTCCCCCTGAAAAATGAGCATCAAAGCATCCCTTAACAGCAGAAGATGGGTGTGGTTATGCTGGGCAGTTCCCAGTTCAGAAAAGAGGAGGCTTATGATGAGGAAAACATTTCCTGTTAAAGTAAAAATGTCTAAAAACTTGTGTGTTCAAAAACCTCCTTGTCCTTTGGTATAAAGGACTTGATGTTTAGTGCCACCTGCAGTTTCATTCATGGTAATACAAGTGAATGCACTGCAGTTGAGTAACCTGTAGCTACACACTGACTCAACCTGTTTACACACACACAAACACACGCTCACGCACACACACACAAATACAAAGGCAGTGAAGCTACACTATCAAACAGTCATCGCTAAACAGATGAAACAGAAAGCTTGGACTTGGAAACAACAAAGTGTTTTAGTAACACGGCCTAAATGATTAAGCTCCACTGTTACCAAAACAAGGTCCACCAGGAGAAAAACAAACAAACAAATAAATAGTAAAACTCAGTTGTTAACAGCATGAAAAACAACTGATGCCTAACATCTGATTGAATTGCTTACCAAAATAAAAGTCATTACGCTCCAAAGGATTAAGCTTGAAGACTTTGTCCCAGCCAGTGGAGAAATGAAACCTCCACCAGCCAGATCTCACCAGCAACTACTTTAAGGCAGCTTCTACAGTTCTCACCTTTATAAAATACAGTTTTGTGTGTCATACAGGGTTGTGAAGGGTTCACCCGAAGATTCTGTGGCTCCGTCCTCAAAGTCCTCAAACCCTTAACTGTGATCTGCACTGCAAAACATCTCAAAAACCTGACACATAATGGCTAAAATACAGTCTAACAGAAGCATCAAGGCTGCCCTCTGGGATCACTCTGGGCTTCAAGAGGTTTCTAAACAGTTTAAAATGCCTCACATTCAACACACATAAAGCTAGAAATTATTTTTTAAACCTTTGTGGTATTTCAAAATGCTAAAAATGTACTCTAAAGGGAAAAAGATGCCTTACAATTTGAGGGATAACCCATCTGATTTGGGATTATCAGCAGTTGAGGCCTAGCTTGTAGGCCTCTGTCTATACTGGCTAAGGGAGCCTGGATGTTGTGTAAAAAAACGTTCAAATGGCCTTTAAGCATGAAAGATTCAGGAAGGGAAGAGCTCAAGAAAGCGGACACTTCTGGGCTGCTGTTCTGGATAACAAGACTAATATAACAAATATCTGTTTCCACAGATGTCTGTACAAGTTTAGGGATCAGATTTTAGCCTGTCAAGCCAGTTTTAATTTACTATTGTCAACTTTCAAAGTCATGCCATAAATTGTAAAACAAGGGCAGTTTACTCATCTGAAGATATTTTCACTTGCTTTAAGAAAAAACTAAAAATTATATTAAATGTCTTTAGATGTTTTTTTTTTTTTGCAGTCCATATCAGTCGTTAAACTGCCTTGCTGTGCATCACAGCGGGTTTCGGGCAGGATTGTACGAGGGATCAATCAGGAGTTGTGACCTGGCTAGTCTTTGGTTTCTAGCTGTGCAATAACCAGCAGAGTAAGGTGTTAAAACACTGGTCACATGATTGTACACATGCATATAAATTCGCAGCTGTCGTGAAAGAAGATGTGTTCGCTGCAATTTAGATATTTTCAGCCAAACGTAAGGTTCATATGGTCGGTTTCTTTTTTTTAAACATCTTGACTCCTACAACCTTGAAAACTGTTCACAATCCTACAAATTTAGACAAAGACAGTGAGGAACCAACTTTTCTTTTCCTATTCCCTGAAAAAAATGCAGATATATATCACTCTTCTCAGACAAAAACTTGAGGAACCAAAAATTAAAGAAAAGAGAAAATGGAAGCAAGCATAAAAAACGTTCTACAAGTAAATATGGGAGGGAGGGAAGGAGGGAGAGAGAGAGAGAGAGAGAGAGAGAGAGAGAGAGAGAGAGAGAGAGAGAGAGAGAGAGAGAACAAGCCCATCATAGTTTGGTTGTCCCCATAAAATCACCAGCACTGTGTCGGTACGATCGTGTTCAGTTCCAGTTCAGGGAGGAGTTCCACCGCGGGTCGGGGCGTCAAGTCTCGATGGCTTCGCAGCCGTATGAGGTATGTAGTGTCGCTCTCCTTTTGGGAGAGTCTGTTGAGGTACTCTTGAAAAGTCATGTAGACTTGTGCATTCTTCAGGTATGACTCATTTCTTCCCCTTTGAATTAACAATGATTCTTCGCAATCGTCGCATTGTTTCCTGAGAGTTAAAGAGAGACGCCCCCTGAAGCAGAGGGGCCGGTCTGAGGTCTGAGAACTCTGCACTTACAATGACGTCACCAGGTTGACGTGATTCTGCACCCGATTTTGTACTACCTCCAACTTTGTGCGCTACATGTTAATAGACAGGTTGTGCGGACCAGCAATAAGTTAAATTCAGGAGGACTTGACGTCCCGTGCATTACTAATGAGAGTATGTTGAGATCACGTCCACATCAGGAGGTTTGTGTACATCGTTAACCTTCCTATCTCTTTAATGGACGTCACATGATCTTAACCGAAGTTGTCATTACGAAATCCGGTATTTTTTCATGCTGATCTACAGCATCTGGTCTTTCGCCAGTTTGAGTTCAGTAAGAGTCTACTGCGTGTTAAAGACAGGCCCGGGTCAGAGGCCTTTCACTACGAGGTGGGTGCTCTGTACATGAGGTTCCACTGGTGAGAATTACCCGACTTCCCCTGATTGCAACTAGGTCAAAAAGAATACAAAAATAAAGTTGATTCAGGTTAAATATACTACAGCTCCTGAGGTAAAGACACCACTGCAGGTTACTTGATTTGAGGTATGTAAAAAGAGAAAACTAAAAATAAAATCATTCTAAAACACAAAATCAAAAAGACAACAAAATGGCAACAAACAAACAAAATGTCCTAAGATAAAACTTTTCAAGTTCAGTTGTGACTACACCTGTCAGTGGGTTTTGGCTGAGCTGATTGTGTTTAGCATGTTTATAATGATTAAGAAGTGTATGTATGTGTAGATTGTGTCTCTGTATAGGTGTAACGGTGTGTGTGTTTGTAGTGTGTGTGTGTTTGTACGTTGAATAAAATGCATAGCTGTGCTTTGGGCACATAAGTTGTCGTATAATATTCTCGGGCTCTGTGTTCATGATTGGACAGCCAAGAGGTTGACAGGGTTGATGAGGTATTTGTTGTGCAACAGTTTGTTATTCTTTGCGGTTTCTCATTGTACTGTATCTTCTTGCTGGGCCTCCCGGTGGAAGAGGGGCCTGAGGAGCAGGTACAAAGGGCATCCTGAGTTAGGGGGACCCGCTGGGGGCCGGCTCAGCCGAGCTGGGACCCTTGGAGGAGGAGGAGGGCGAGGGGCTGAGGGTGTGAGCCAGGGGTGCAGAGAAACCAAAGCTAGTGCTGGTTCCAGCAGGGGAGGCTGAGGCAGTGGCAGCCGACATAGCGGACCCCGGGGCCCCTCCGGACTTCTGGGCAAACAGGGTTCCTGCAGGACAACAGGAGATCATTAACATGGATCACTCAAGACTACAAGGGGTCGGGTATAAAAAACAGCAAAGTAAGTGGACAAAAATGAACCACATGCAGCAGATGCTGAAGCTCAGGAGCTCTAGTTACAATCCTCTAGACACAGGAATGAGTTTTAGGATGATCATACAGAAGTTAAGCACATTATTATAATTATATTACAGTAAGGTACATAAGGGAACAAGAGTACACTTTGTACTTAACAAATCTGATGAGAAATGAGAAGCTTCCCCTGTTACACACCTGAGTAGATTGTGCCATTGACCTCCACTGAGACAGTGATGCTGGCATTTCCATTGGTAGAGATGCTCAGAGACATGTCCTGCTGCTTCTCTTCTGGGACAAACACAGACACACATCAGACATTTGTACATGCTTATTCAGAAATATCACACTTTTTCTGTGGTTGTGATCACTTCCAGGACACATTATTTCATTACTTAACATCCGCCGGAGGATACTGAGGAAAGAGTATGATGCAAAATGTTTGTCAAGAAACACGAATGAACAAACTGAACCAGCAGATGTTAGTTCAGGAGGTTCATGTGGCAAACCTTGTAAAGAGCAACTTGCCTAACACCGAGTTCCTGTTCTGGTTCAAAAGAGATTAACTAAATTATCATCATTTCCACGTTCAACTTTGACAAGCAGCACTGACCTCTGGTGGTGATGGTGGGGGCTCCCAGGCGCAGGTTCATGGGCATTTGAGAGGCCATGGCCAGCAGGTTGTGTTGGAAAGCCTGCTGCATCAGACGCTGCTGCTCCTCTGCCAGGCGGGCCATTTTCCTCTCTGGTCCTTCTCCTCCACCGGTCTCCAGCTTTTCTCTCAGCTGCTCCAGTGTGGCAGCTCTGGCCAAACCAGCAACCTGCTGCTGACCCAGGGCCAGTGCCATGGAGGGTCTGGCTGCCATGAGGGGAGTTAGGTCATCTGGAAGAGGGGGATATGGAGGATTAGTTTCATGTTATGAATTGGATTCATTAAACAATTCACACAGTCCAAGATGATACAGAAATTTAGAGGAAAAAAAACAAAGTTAGAACGATTTTGAAAGTTTCTAATTAAAATAATCTAAAACCACTTCATGCAATAACGCTTTAAGAGCAGGGACAGCATTTTGGGAGGATCCCAGAGCAGCCTTGTCATCGCTAACCGTACCCATTTTGTTGCGATTAGCTCCACAGTTTTAAATTGTGCAAAAGTCTACTGATTTGCATTGACCTCAAAAGCAGGGAGCTTGCAGGTAAGCAAGTATTTAACCTTCTACTGTTTTTTTCTACGGTATCAAATCTTTGGACAGACTCAATACAGACCAGGAACAGCAACGTATGAAGTTATTTTTCCCTTAGACTTTGATTCATTGTTCACTGGACTTCAAGAGATTTTCAGCCAAAATGACAAAAAGAAAAAAGGGCTTCTACCCTAACTTTTAAACAAAAATATTTCAATATCAAAATGTCAATATATAAAGGCAGCGGACCAGAGTATTTACATATCACACATGGATGTTACATAGATGTCAGCCTAAATTATGCCTTGAAGGCCCGGTAAAGATTAATATATATACTCTTTTAAACCTTAAGTGATTTTAACTGCAGTGCTGTAAACAGATCAACAACAGAGTACAAACTCTTTAAATTATTGTTGAAGCACTCCCTGCTTCGTGTCTGGCATGCAAAGATTAAACCATTATTCAATAACCTGATGCACTCCCCTGTGATTCACATTTAAAGACCACTGCTGCTTCCCAGAATCTCACTTTGAGAACCCTAAATTAAATGAACACAAATCAGGGCTGGTTTCTGGTATGCACAGCACTTACACATCAAAAGTTACTGTCTCAGTCCAACTACGTGCTATCCCACACGTCCGTATAAACACAGTGACAGGTCAAATACTGCGCAGAATACAAAAGAAACATGAACGCTCTCAGAGTCCACGGAGGAGTCACATTCCAGCCAAGTCAAAGTGACATCAGATAAGACAGAAGTGTAATGACAGTTATCAACAGGATCTGGTCTGATGAGGTCTGAGGCTTCAAAGTTCATGAAGTGTCCGCCCGGCGTGGGAACCTTGTTATTAATCAGTAGTAAAGGTGAGGGCTCTCTGCAGCCTGAGGCTAAAGAGGCTCACACATGGACTCCTTAACACCTGGATGGACCAGACACACATGCACTAACAAAGTCATATAGAAACACTTAGAAGTGCACTCACACACTGAAGAAAACATGGCATGTCGGAGGAATGCAGCACAAAACACCACCCATCGATGTTTTATATTATTTATGCTTATACTGAAAATGACTCCTTAAAACACTTTAACTTGGACTGTATCTGTATCTGCTATCTTATTTTGATGGTCCATTCCTCTGTCTACATGTTGTTTGTCTAAGCTGCGACAGAGGGCAGCATTTCCCTTCAAATACTCAAGTCTCAGTCCATGCTTAACTGGAACACTCCAGTTCAATCCAACCAGTACAGAGAGGCTACATTCTCTGAGGTAAACATTTACCCAGTTTAATATAACCTTCATCAATCCAGAGGGAGCTTTCACAGTATGTATGCTTGGTTTTTATTGCCAGAAACCCTCTTCCTCACCCTTCACTGAGACACACGAGTTGCAGTTTTGCAGAAAGGCTTATTTTAAAGGAAAATCCCAACATACTGTGCACTTGTTTTCTGCACATTTTTGTATGAGGGAGAGATAAGTCTACTTCATACAACATTTATGCAAGTCTGGCACATAAAAGTTGATGTTGCCACACCTGTGATTTCAGATAAATGATAACATTTTAAACCTTCAGGAGTCTGTATGTTCGCTTGTCCGCTTTGTTTCCTACCTTTCTTCAGGGAGGGTCCTGGTGAGGCGTGCAGGCCGTTGAGGGCCGCTGAGGCTCCTGCTCCAAGAGCCGAGAGGTGCATCTTGGGTGGTGAGAGGATGTGGGGAGCAGTGCTGGGAGAGGGGGAGAAGCGGAAGAGGCTGCTGCTATAGCTTGGACGACGACCCTCCCGGCGGTTACTGTCGATGGCGGCTTGAAGCTCACCAGGGGAGCTGAGGCCTTTCCTCTCACACTCATATGGGTACAGGTATTTCATGTACCTGAAAAAAGACATACAAAGATGTGTGTCAGACCACATTCTTTCTAAATGCCTGTTTAATTACTGGAAAAAAAAACCCTCAAATACCACATTATTATGATGATATTGAGATTAAAGATTGGAGATGTGTGTATGTACTATAATGTACTTCATACAGCATTCAGCAGAATATTAGTGTATATTTGAGTACAACAGTGATTACGTTACACTGCATCCTCTGAAAAAGGAGACAAACTGCAGTGAACTTGTTCCTGTAAAATCTGTTTTTGTAGAGAGCCAAGAGAGAGGTAACATATCACCCACTAACTGATCTTTGGACCAAAGTTATCAAATGTAAGTGAATCAGGGATATCAAATGTTTACTGATTGAGTATTTTTTATCATCAGTGGAGTTTGACTGATGGCACATTTTACAAGGAAGGGGTCAAATTGTCTCTTGAGGTAAAAATGTAGAAGTTTGACAAAGTGTCATTGAGCTGCATGAACGGTTTGCGAGAGTTCTCAACATTTTTTCTTTTTGCCTGTCTGAGCTTAAGTCACTGGTTTGGGTTGAATCTAGTGAGAGAGAAAACACTGTTAAAATAGCTATCTTTTTATCCTCATCACTGTCGTCACCATCTGCAGCCTTTCATGCTCCTTTACACATGTAAAAACCGTGTCTGACGCCTGGTTACATGTAGACACATGTCAAAAGATTATAGAAACCGGGTCCTCTTGTTTACATGGCAATCAAAAAATCAGGTTACTCCAGATCTCTGACAGTAACCCTCTTACTCAAAATGAAGTTGCAACACAGTTTGATGAAACCTGACATGAAATATGGACAAAACATGTTTTGCATGCCAACAATCAGATAACAAAACCTAGGCTCCACATGTAAGTACAGTCACAGCTCTGGTATGTCTTTTATAGGGTGAAATGAACATGCAGTACATGCTACATAATGGTGGAATAGCAGCAAAGGATCAATACAGAGCTAAGGGGAGCGTCCATTAGATAGAGCTGGAGGAAAAAAGCTACACAACAGTCCTGCAGCATTAAAAATACATAAAGGTTCATTAGGGCACGCTGCGAGTGGACAGCATAAAGAGGTGTTACATCTACTGAGGGATTTCCATCAAGAGGGCCAGAGAGTTTGAGTCGAGGCTTGTGGAGAGGATGTCAGTCAAACCCCACCTTAGTCATTGTGAACTCTGACCCAAATCACATCAATAAATCTATGAGATTCAATGAGCGCTATGTGTGATGTAATGGACGGAAGGATTGAATGTGAGGAGGGAAGGTGGCCCGGTGGAGGAAACAAACTTGCATGTGTATACACACAGAGGCAAGGGTTAATATTGACATTCGTACTCATACTGACAGACAAAAATCCACATACTCTACTACTACACACACACACACACACACACATACACACACATAAACACATACCCAGTATTTATGGCATAAGGAAGGTGCTTGTTTCCAACCAAGAAGTAGCACACTTGAGATTCTTTATTTACATCCAGTGAATTAAATCAGAGTTGACATAAGATTAACTTTAGACTTTGAATCTGATATAAAGACTTACTGTGTGCGCAGAGTGAAAGCTGCACTGGTGATGGAGGTAGGCAGGTTGAGTCCCTTTGTGATTTCTCTCCAGATCTTCTTGTTGATAACCTCCACCAGGCCTCCCTTCTCAGTCACCAGCTTGTACAGCATGTACAGATCCAGGACCTGCTTGGCCATGATGGGGATACGATTGACTGGGGTTCCTATAGAAGAGAGGAAAAAACATCAAACAAATCAATACATTATAAATTATGCATCTCAATCGGATTAGCTAAGTGACGCACAATAAATGCTCTTTGGTGGATGAGTTTAAATTCAAAATGCATTTATGTATGTGTATGTGCATTGTGGGTAAAGCAGAATGGAAACTTCAACATTTCTCTCATGTGCATAGAGAAATATTTTCACTTTACACATAAAATTGATCTAATCCTGCTACGGTGCAAAGGACAGTGCAGGATGAATTCTAAGCTCTGCATTAATTTATTAATGATGGAACACAACAGGGTCATTTTGTGAGCTCAGAGCTCATCTAAGAGCCATCAGGATGTGATAGGACAAGGGTGAGCAGGCCTGTTGCCTGGACGCCTGTTAAATTTGGCTTGAAAACATATTAGCCCAGTTAAGGCAATCTGGCTTGACCTGGAAAAGGGGATTCGCAAACAACACAAAGCAAAGCGGCTCTAGACTTTTGATACAGATGCATTAATCTTGTCAACAGCTTATCTGCAGTGGAGCTTGCAGGGAGCGCGTGGGGAGGAGGCGGGGGGAGAACGAGGGGGCGGGGGCGGGGGGTGGTTTGCAGTATGCAACAGAATCAAAAAGTGCAATGTGCAACAGTGTAAGCATGGAGCGGGAGGAGGGGGCCGGGGATTGTGACGACCTGCTAATCCATGGGCAGCGGTGGGTGAGGGGCTCCTGGATAGGCCAGTATAATGAAGCTCATTTAGAGGATTGTACTGAGTAAATCCACACCCCTCTGCTGTTAGTGCTGCCGGACCTGGTGCAAGGGACCCGCACAGATTTGCCCTTACTGCTAATGCCAGGCAATCCTTCAGCCCCTCCACAGGCTGCTCTTAACCTGGAATCAGACTCATTAATGACTTTGTAAAATAGCGGTGTGATCAGGCCATGAAGATTAGCCCTGATTCATTTTCTTAAGTTAGCATGTCTTAAAGCCATGTGCAAGGGGCCAGGTGAACACATGGACCTATATAAGATCAGGAAGGTGTGGCAGCAGTGTCAGGGGGGCCATGGCTCTGACCTGTTAAGCATGCTGCTTAATAATGGCTCTAATGTTGGTGGTGCTGCAGGAACTTAAGATATATCCACTGCTCAGTGTGTTGAATAATAATCTCTCTTTAGGTAATCTGCAAATTTAACAGATTTATAGACGACAAAGGCGGGATCTGTGTTTGGGTAAGGTGGGAGATGGTTGTAACCTGTTAATATACACGTCATTATTGAGCAGTGAGTCTATAGATGGGGGCTGGGAAAGCCGTTGAGGCTTCAACATTGAACAATCACTGTTTGCCAACACAGTTTCCCCATTCTGCATGCAAATATTGCAACAAAGGGATTTCAGTAAGGTTTTCAGGGAATAGGCAAAAAATAGACTATACATGAGTCATACACAAAACAGCAAGTAATTATAGGTATATATAAAACAGATCAAATCAAACATAAATGCAGGATTCTGATAGAAACAATGGCTTTTAGGTAGATTTTGAGAAAAAATTCAATCCAATTAAACCTCTATAAAAAAAATCTAATAAATGAATAAATATAAAATAAATATTTGCTAAGTCTATAATGTCCACCTTCAATGAAGTAACTGTGTTTAACATGATTCCAGTATTTTGCATCAGATGGTACAGGTGCTCCCAATAAAACGATTAAATTAGAAAAATTGAACTTATTAATGAAACAAAACTGTTAAAAGTTCACCCTCTAAACAGACCTGTCAGGCATCCTCCTATGGAGCTTTACCACCACTCTGTGCTGTAAGTGTATAAATTGTGTCCGGCTTGTTAAAGCTGCAGAAAATAATGTTCTGGGAAAACAGCCATGTTATCTCCCGAGCCAATTAACAAAATCGCAAAACATGAAAGCCACTGCCAAGATGCCGGCTTCCTTTACAGTTAATGTGGATTAGCTGTGTTGAGAGCGTGAGGACAAGAAAGGAACAATGATTAAGTGTTTAATGTCACGTCTGTACTCCCATTTAGTTATCCAATAAGTGAGATTAGCTGTAATCCTTTAATGCATATTAATTGGTTTTTTTTTATTTGAAACAAACATATATTTATAAACCTTTTCATAACTAGTTGTAAAATAAAATGTAGTGTATGAATGTGAATAATAGTCACAGTCAGCAATGGAGTGTTACAATCAGCAGACCCAGAATACATTTGTTTCCATTCAGTGTTGCTATAGTAAACTAAATGGAGAAAGCAGACTTTTCCCTCTTTCCCTTTCAACATTTCCAGAACATACAGCAGATCAAAGCAGCAGGAATGCTTTGCTTCCAGCCTCGTCAGTTATTTAATGCAGTGCTGGACATCAATCCTGCATCAAACAATTAGTACAACTAGAGGGGTCAGAGATCAGCCAGGGGTTATTGATGTGTGAATTAAACTGCAGGTCAGCAGGAAGCCATGTTTTCATACTGGCCCGGACGTGAACAATGAGAGCACAACAAATGAGACAACAGCGCTGGCCCCATAATGACAGGCCAGCAGTTAGTTAGGCTTTAATTCACGCCTATGCTTTTATTCAGCCCTTCATCAATAGCTGCTGTCAAATCAGATCCCGTTTTATGCATTTACAGAGATCTGTTGTCAAAGGCGTAACAGCAGTCAGCTAAAACAGACTGGCCTCACTTCAGAGGAACAAGTGTGCAGTGTGTTCCCTTTTTTAAACTAAATGGATATCTAATAGTAAAGCAGAGGTGGTTGTGAAACCAGAAAGAGCATTAATTAGTCAACACTGACATAAGCCAGGTTTCATATTTCAACATGCCCCTGACCCCATATGAAAGCACCAGGAAAGCACCTTTGATAATACCGTAATTGACCAAAAATCACATTAGCAACACTCAGGCAGTTAGCCAGAGAGTTCTCCAATTTGCGAGAATCAACGTGCCGCCTGCCTTTGGTGTCCAACATCTGCTCCGTTTCCAACCCTGGAGACATTTAACTCTAACAGGCTTAATTAGACCGGCCCAAAACATCGCTTTTGATCACAGGAGCACAACTCCTCAGCCTCAAAGCTCCTTTAATATGCACCTTATCTTGCTGTTACAATTGTTTTATTGCTTATTTGTCTTAAGAGAGACATCATGATCAGCAATGACACGACACCACTTCCTGGCACAAGGCTATGCAGGCCTCAGACAGTCAACCATTGGGTATTTCATCTCCCTGTAAAGCCCCGATTTGTCCACTTGGCCGCTCTGAGACGATCTGTAATTGGCTGCAGGCTTCACCTCCCATCATCCTTTGCCCCGGACTGATTTTCCCCCAGGGACAGGGCCATCAGGAGCCTAGTGATTAATGGCACCACGGGTCAGAGGTCGCTCTGGTGGGAAGTGCCACGGCTGAGGGCCCCTGAACCACTCCCTAAATCCTTCCTCCAACTTCTAGTGAGAACACAAGAGCCACACGGCACAAGTCTTCAAACGGCTAGACTTCTCATGATAAGAGACGCAGATAGAGAGTCAGACAGACGGGGGATAGTGGACAAATAGTGCCTTTAAGGGGGAAAACTTTTGGAGAGTTTTGTATCATAGGGCCAACAACTTGGGCAAAAAACTTACAAAACTTTGGGTCCTGTGATGATTTCCCAGCTGGGTAGAAATTGTACACTATTGGAAAAATCTACCTTAATGCACATATGAATGAAAGTTATGCACAAATCAAATGTGTTACTGTTTAAAAAGCCTTTTATTATATGTAATGCTGGAGACACTGATCAGATCTATCACATTTGCTGTGATAATCCCATTACGCAAATCACACTGACTGAGACAGACAGACTGAACATGTGAGCTAACATCAACAATTCCCACCTCATATCACACCCGCTTTCTATCTCAGTGAGGAACAAAAAAAAAAAAAAAAAGGGAACAAGGTCATTTGATCTGACCCCTGACCTATTTTTAGTAGGAAACAGCTGTTCACATTAAAGGGCCTCTATAATAAATCAATCGGGTGCCCCTGACGCCAGTAGTGGTAAATTACATATCGCTGACTTCACATGATGGGCATTTTTTAAATAATTAAGTGACAGAGCGACAGCCTTCCAGCAGACAACACACTGGAACTTAATTTTTTACTGAAAGAGCATTGGCTGGTGTGAGGTTACACTACAAATATACAGTGAAGACAGAAAGAGGGAAAGAGAGGGAGGGAAGGAAACGTCACATCTCATGGTCCTTGGCTGTTTATAATCTTGTGATCGATTTGAAGATTATTCTGTTGGAATGATCAACACTTTTGGACCGAGCTTATTTACGTGAGAGCTGCAGGAGACAAGCACCACACAAGGAAGCAATGGAGGACAGCAGGGTGGAGAAAGGATGAGCAGAGATTAATACAAAAAAAGGGGGTGAAAGAAAAGAGAAGGCATGAAGAGAGAGTTTTTCCTGCCTTTGTGAGGGAAGGAGGGATGAAAAGAAGGAAAAAAAGGGGAAGGGGGGGGGGTAGTCAGCCAGCTGGAGAAAGACTGGATTACTGCTGTAAGGAAGGTGTCAGCCAAAACAAACAGCCTCTGGCCTCATGGCAGTGTCTGAGTCCTTTCAGAGCACCCACAGCCCAGACACCCACCCACACCTTCCTCTTCCTCCTTCACTCCGTATCTGTACATTAGGTTAGACTGACTCTACCTGAGCCACGCTTGCATTTTTTGGGTCAATTTAATACACCTGAATCCACATTGAAACTTAAATTAAAAACCAAAGCATTAAAAACACATTATCAGTGCACAGGGGGGCTGTATGAGGGAGAGAGAGCAGGACCATTCTTAGGGCGCTTGACAGGGGGCCTAAGAATGTTAGAACTTTTGCAGCAGTTGAGTGATGGAGCCCAATCATATATTTGTTCTATGAAAATCAGGGTTCAACTCCTCTTTGGCAATTTCAGGCCCATGAAATTGAGACTTCTGGAAATGATGAGCAGACACAAACTTGTCTTTTCTTATTCGATCTCATCAATCACAACAAGCCTTTTCCAGAAGAGAACAAATTATGTCACTAAGACAACAATTGTATAAAATATGGATCTGTAGTCTCAGGGACGTCATCCGTTGTTTTCTTTTTTTTTTTTTTCTTTTATATTTTTGGCCCTTTTTTTGCCTTTATTTATTTAGGACAGCTGAAGAGAGACAGGAAATGTGGGGAGAGAGCGTGGGGAAGACATGCAGGAAATGGTCGCGGCCGGGAATCGAACAGGCGACCCCTGAGACGAGGACTATAGCCTCTGTATGTGGGGAACTTAGACAGCTAGGCCACCAGCGCCCCATCTGTTTGTTTCTTAAGAGATATTGTGAAGTTCAATAATGGTGGTCGCCATGTTAAAAATACTGACTACAGCTAACCTCTAGAAAATAAAGAATCAGGTCAGGTGTGGGGTTGAGGCAATAGCCTAGCCAACTGGCATACAGCTACAACATCTAACTGTCAGTCAAATCAGCCATGATCCCAATCCTGTAAATTTGCAAAACTCTTCTCTTAGTAAATCAAATCAGCTTAGTTGTAAAAAAAAATGTATCCCCTGAAAAAGTGTGTAAAATGACAGAAACAAGGTATAAAGACCAAAACAGTTTTTCATTCTGAGCTGTAAATGTGTAGGTCTCCATTGAGTACAGGCTCTGCAGAGGTTTCTTTGGCCTCAGGCAGGTTAGAAAAAAGCGACATTTTTGGGGATTTCGTCACAGGCTTCATTTTTCAAAACAGGAGATTGCCACTTGGTCTTAACAAGCAGTGGTTAAGTCTAGGGATGTCCTGATCCGAATCTCAACAATCTTACCGGAAGTGATCTGATCAATTTTTAACTGATCTGAGATATGCGATCATATGTATTGTCAGCTGTCGTAAACTGAGCACAAATTAGAGCAGAACGTAAATGCTCAAGTAAGCATTACTCTGTCGTTAAAATTTCAGCAGTGTGATGACACAGATAACGACAGTATCACAATGTGAAAAATGACTTCACCTCTTTTTATGTGTTGTTTTCTCTCCTCTAAAGAACATGCATATATTTACATAATACATTAATCTGTATAAAACTATAAATATGTTCCAAGACGATTGTACATGAAAGAAATATTTTTTAGAATTAAATCTTTATGTTATGCGTTTTTATTTTGAATTGAAGGATACAATCAAATAGAAATTATGTGTATTTTTTTTTTAATAAATATGCTTTTTTAGATACACCTGACTAAACTACTCATGTCCACTTCAAAGTAATTTATACCTTCCATTAGGTAAAATAGTTTAAAAGTGTAGCCTGATTCTAGGTATTACAAATCCAGACCAGTCCAAACCCTTCATTAACCCAGGACAGACACTGACAGGAGAGACAAGTGTCTGGACTCCACATGCTTTGAGTTTACTTTACGTAGAGCAGCCCCTGGCTGTTTAGTTTATATGCCGGTACGTCAGGGCAGCATATTGTCAGGAGCCTGCTGTAAGCTGAGGCACGTTTGTTTTATTTTTAATGCATGGCCAGGGACATAAAAGGTAAAAAAGCCTTGAGAGTATGGAATTTGCTATCTTTAGTCCAGGCAGAGCCACCACTCACTCGCATGACGGACCAATTCATATCAAGTGTTAAAGATACGTCCCCTCCACATAAGGGAAGTTAAATGTAACGTTACACTTTAGATACATCGCTATTCTAAGCACGAAGCCACAGCTGGTAGAGAAACAGACACAGAGATAGAAAGAGAGGGACAGTTGTCTAGTGAGGTCTATAAAATAGGATGTGGGTCGATATGCTCTGTAGTGTAGGATGCATAGGTTTCATTCCTGTCATGTCAATAAAATGCAATTAATGTGAATGGACAGAGGCAGAGAGGCAAACAAAGAGAGCAGGGAAATACAGGAGAGAGAAAGAAATAACATATCTTCTCCCTGCTGTATTTCACCATGATGAAAACAAGAGATCAGAAGCCTTTCTCCACCTGTGAGTTGAACATAAAAGAAAAGACATCTAACTAAATTAAAAATAATATTAGGTTAATGTGATGTTTCATTAACTAAAGTGTCACAACCATAGACTCTAAAAAAATGACATAGTCTCAGTGATGCCAGTGGTTCCTGGAGTAGTTTTGAAGTCCATCAATGATGGTAACCTTATTGGATATCCTGACTCAACTTAACTTTCAGTCGACTTAGCATGAGTCAAAGTGGTGTGCATGAGGCAGGCCTTTAACCTCCTTGCTTGCAGTTACAGTGTGCCTGCCTCTACAAATCCTTGCCTGTCATCACTACGCCTCTTTACTTACACAAACTGACTCAATGTGTCCCTGAGTGTGATTTTACATGTGGAGGTGGAACCACTTTGCGCCACTATTCCGCTTCTATGCGTCACACATCACAGACGATGCGTAAAATGGGCTTAAACTGCTAACCGGTCAGAGCTAAGCGAAGGGAATCCTGACCTAGAGACAAACTTTAACTCAAACTGAGGCAGCTCTGCTTGGACCTGGACTGAAACTTGTGTTGCAAAGCAAGTCAGTGGCAAACACATTTCTGTTCCAAATCTTGTTAGCAAAGAATTTTATCAACGCCCACCACCAAGCTGGTTTGTTTTGAGGAGGAGATGTGTGTGAATAGTTCATCGGTCGGGGTCATTTGAGAATGGGTTTGTTAAAATTTCAGCCTGCAAGGCGTTAAGACCTGCATTGCTCAGTTAGGGTAACAGAAGTCGAGAGACCGGCATGACAAAATGCTTCTCAACTGATGATTGCAACGTCAAATTTTAAGGAGGAGTCAAATTCAAAAATGGATTTATTAAACCACTACAGCATTCTTTGGAGTTGCAATCTTTAAAAAAAAAAAAGGAAATACTACAGGAAAGAAGCAAACATCAGATGATTGACATGTCACTTGCATATTCACATAGGAGATAGTGAGAGGAGTTTCTTGGTAAAAATTATTACAGCACACAGGCAGCCAGTATATTAAAGGAGCTGTCTGTCTGTGCACCGTCAGCCGCTCCAGCCTGTGTAAAACATTAAAAAACTGGCGAGGCTCCAAACAACAGCCAGGATCTGTAAATCTCACTGGGGGCTGTTCACACACTGGGTAAGCTGCCAGACTACAAATAATGACACTATTAGAACTTGAATTACACGATTAGAAGTTTGTCAGGTGCTATCTGGAGATAAATCTCTGCACTGAAGAGCCTGGTGCAGCTCTATAGAATGTTTAAAGTACAGCTCCTGTCCAGAGCTCGTCTTCTGACAGTTACTCCCATGAAATATCTTCAAACTGAATTAGAGAGACGGACAGAGAGAAAGAGAGACAGAGAGAAAAGGAGAGAGAAACTTGACTCCTTCTGCGTGGGTCATGAAGATGGGTCACCTGGTGAAATAGAGGGGGAGGGGGATTGAAAAGGTTGGATGGCGCGAAAAGTGAGATGGCCTCTCCAACTGTAACCCAAGTCCTCTCGTTCCCCAGAGACCCGGCAGATCAACTGACTAGACCCCAATCAACATGGGCTGATACGGAGCTGACAGAGAGATAGATGAATGGACGGAGGAGTGAATGGAGGGGACGGACAGAGGGATGGCTGATGTGTCTTATGCTACATAGTTTGTTTGGGTCACTAGTCTCTGAATTTCTGAAGGATCCTAAATTAGAGAGGACAGCTGACGAGTGAGATGTGTTAGACAGGGAAGAACGGTTTGAGATGGATTTTCTCAGGGTGTAATGTGTGACTTTACAGGAATACTGCACAGTATATTCTATGAGTTACATGTGATTTGTGCAGGATCTCACCACGAGTCAAGACTATTTGAGATCACACAATGTAAACAACGCAGGCATTGCATGTTTAAGCTATAAAATACTTCAAATGTGACATTAATGCATGGGAATTTGTGAACATGATAAAGAATAGGTAGACTGATGATGGCTCAAAGGAACTAGGAGAGAGTCTGCTGGTCAACCATCATTTTATCTCCCCCTTATATGTGAAATGTGTTTTCTTCTGCATGTCAAAAAGGAAACATGCATTCATCCATCCATCAGTGCTTCAGGCTGCGTCATGGATCAGGTTTTGCAGCCAAAACAACCATCTGTGAATGTTTGTCTTAAAGTAGTTAACAAGTTTTATTGAGCAGGTGTCTGATGACTCTGCAGTTCAACACCCTGAGGCCGGTACTTTGATTAGTCTTTACACTAACTTTATGATTAATGACACAAGCAGTAAAATATGTTTTTTGCATTGTACAGACAACCATAAGATGTTGACTGAAAAGTAGCCTTTCTTTAGCACTATAGGTTCTGGGTCCACGCTCAAACTGCAGAAGCCACTAAAACCTGTTGCATTACTCATGCATGACACATATGCATGTTGTGTGTGAACATTTCTCCACCCTGGTTTCATAATTCTGGTAAGGCTTGTTTTGCGGAAAGCTTTGTTGCACCTGTGCTTATAAAAAAAACTGTGTAACTTCCCTCCTTGTTCTGAATATATAATAAAGTCAGTTCTTAAAAAGTGTTCATGTTTAATTCTGCTGCGATGGCTTAAAATAATCAATTCTCTCATTTCAGCACCTGAAGCTCATCTCCGCTACATGTTCGAAGTGGCTTTGAGAACATTAGTTGTTGATGAGTTGAACATATATTTAGGCAAAGTGATATCTATAAGCAAGCGTCAGACACACGCGTGAACAGCAGGTGACAGCTAAAGGAAATTTACAGTTTGTGGTTGTTAGAGGAGGGGGAGGTTAGATCTTTGTTGACATATGCAGCAGTTATAAACACTGATGATACAGGCCTATGTTGTGAGTTAGAGTTAAATGTCAATAAAAGTTGTTTTCCAAACTTTCCAAAAAACTACTCAAGAACAAGCATGAGACCGTTCAAATATGTAGCTATTAACAGAAGTACTACTACCAAAAACGTTTGAATGTGTAAAGATGCTAAATCAGCTGAAACACTGAATATTAGACCCTGAATAAGAGAACGTTTAACTCCTCGCCTCTTTACGTCACGATTTAAAACTTAAGAGCTTAGTCAAACATAGTGGATGACCTCTGCTCTATATTTACGCACATCTGACTGGAAGATCAAGTGAGAGAAAAGTAACCCAATAGCTTGGCCTTGTAAACAGCCAACTCTGATCTTTGCAGAAATGTCAAGAATGTATATGTCACAGCAACATGACAATGGCATGTTGTATGCATAATAGAGGGAGGGGCTGTGGCATCAACTGTAGATTCCTGTGATAAAGCTGCAGAGGTTAGGCTTAACTTTTTCCACCCGAGTAGCTTGATACAAGGCTAAAAGAAATTCTAAAGAGAAAGAGTTAGACTACAAGCGAATATTAGAGAGACTACATGAATGCGTAAACATTAAAAATCAGGAAAGGTCAATCTAGACCATGCTTAAGTACAAGGAGGGAAGAGGCTAAAGGAGATATACAAATACATTTTGAGTGATCAGAAATTAAAACCGGACTCTGTGACTGCAGAGGATGAGGTAATCTGTGGTAAATGTTGATGACGGTTCACTGGTCTAACTGGGATTGCTGGTTTTAGAGTAAAGCCTGGTTTATACTTCTGTGTTTACTCTACGCCGTAGTGGCCAGCACGGCCATGAGCACTACATATTTGTGCATATGAGCATCTGCCTCACTCTGCAACACTCCAGCCCCGCTCCATTTTCTGCTTGCTTGTCTAAAGTGAACTTTGGCGACTGAGCGTATTACGTTCAATTAGGGCTGATTAATGTAGCTCATACAGATATTATTACAAAGAGGAGCAGAGAGGAGAGGTAGGAGGAGGAGGAGGAGCAGCAGGAGGAGGAGGAGATGGAGGAAGAGGAGGAGGAAGAGGAGGAGATGCAGGAAAAACCAAGCTGCCCAAACACAGGGATTGTGGCCTGCATTGTTTCAACACGTAGTTACATTTTAGAGGAGCTGCAAGTCCGGCTACATGCATAGGCTTCTGCATGGAAACAGGACTTACGGCGTACACTACAATGTTGATTTAACACAAATGTGGAAACCAGGCTTAAGTAGGTGGCAGTGATATCTTCACTGGCAAGTGCAACATTGAGAGTCTCCCTCTCCCTCCTATCAGGCTTTATAACATAGCTAACTGCTTCAATCAATGGACACCCGGACTGACAGATAAAGCCATCAGCTGACGAGCCCCATTTGTGCCCCAGCACCACTAATCAATACAGGAGACATCAGCTGCTATAAGCCGAGGACATAGAGAGAGAGAGAGGGAGCAAGAGAGAGGGATATGTTGAAACAGGCGATAGGGATTGTTGGGGGTTGTGCACTCATCTTGAAAATTTTAACTCCCATCAATGCTAATTACTTTTGGCTTTAGGAATCCATGACAGTGAGTCACACATTTACCTTTCAGGGATTCAGCTAATGCTCTTAATGCAGATGGGCTTAAAATGGAGGATTCCGATATTACGACCAATACTATTTTTAAATAAAAAACCTTATAAGAGATACAAGAAGACAGCAGGGGTGGGAGAAATTATAGATACAGCATGACTTTGTCATCCTGACTTGTGCAATTCAATTATGGAAACACTGGTGCCAAATATCGGTTTAAATTTAAAATGAATACACCTCTCTGGGCTGTTTAGCTTCCAGTTTGTGTCACTGCATCACTTCTTCATGACTTCTCTCAGCAGTGCTAATGGCATGAGTCCTTTAGTTAATCAGATATCTAAATTATCATTATAAGAATGTCTTGTAATTTATCAGTTATTGTGATATCATTGTATTTGTGGGCCATGGATCATATAATATCATGAGCAAGTTATCCTCAGTCCCACCCCTTAGAAGGCTGCTTAATACTTTATGTAAACCACAAATAATTCTTAATCCCTAGAAGCTTTTAATACTTTTAGTGGAGTTACACAACAGAGTGAAATGTCAGGAGGGAGATTGTGACATACAGAATAAGACACCATGAAAAGTCAAGTTGTACAAGATCAAAACTTCTCTTTGCACGCTCATCTTTTAGAACTTAACAATGACTTTTATGTATATATGTATGCTAACAAACAAAAAACCACATCAACTGCAATTCCATCCACAAAGAGGCTATAACATTTTCCCTCTGTGTGCTTCATGTCCATTCCTTCCCTCAAATCAAGCGTCTTGTTTTCCATTAGGCCCCTTTGCACTCAGATCTGCCTTACTGTGTGGCTTATGCAACACTGCTGCAGAGCTGCACTGGAAGTGAGCTCAGGGCTATTGTACTGGTGTAGGGCTCCTCTGGGGGCTGTAATGTGTTTCATACCATCCATCACAGGGGTGTGGAGGCCAGGAAGCTTTGCTTTAAGAGCACACACAGGACACAGATGGAGAAGCAAGACACGCAGATATGCAGGGATAGCACAAGTTTGGGAAATTTGTTGATCGCAGGAGAGCACAGTGTGGGAACAATTTAACAAAGACTACACTGCAACACATATATGTATTCGCGGAAAAAAGGTTGATTATATGTCATGGCGGATGCAGGTGTGTTTTCAGAAAAAGGAAACATTCAGAAGTGGATCGAAATGTGGCTTTTGTTGATTAATAATTGCCTCTGGCTTCACTTGATATTCAAAATTTATACTCCAACAATCAAGTGATTACTAAAGGTGTTTACTGAAACTTTTCTCTGCTTCTATAATCAAAACATTTCTTATTACTTTTGTCTTTTTCTTTCTATATTTGCTGATTTCTTTACACCACCTCCCTTCCAACCTCTAATGCAGAAATACTTGTGCTTTGCCCCAGACTGTTTTCTCGTTATGCCTTCTACAAAGCTCCTGTGACAAAGACGACATAATTTGATTGCCATATTTGTTTCTCAGAGTATTTGCAAATGTTTTCCAAAGACGACAAATCAAGATACATGGTTGTGCTGAGCAGCCGGTGTTATTTTTACCCTGACCGATGACCTTGCTGGGAAGCATGAATCTGCTAGAGGCCTGCACTCGCCGTCCTCTTCCCTGCTCATTTACGTATGAGCCTGGTGATTAAGAATCTCCCAGCTCTGCAGCTTAGAGACTCAAATCCCTGTACAGTATGGTCGTAATTAAAGATGGACAACACAGTGGCAATCCAGGGCTGAGGAGCAGTCTGGCAGAGGAAATAACAGGGAGGCAGTGCGGATTGGGGGTTGGAATGAGGAGACAGAGAGAGGAAGAGACACAAAGAGCAGTCTAGGTGGGCAAGAACAAACAAAAACAAAAAAATAAAAAAGGTTTAAGATTTGAATCTAACGGCTCCCAGCACACTCTCTCTCACACACACACGCACACACTCACACAACATCAGGAAAACTACTATTTCCTTTTGTTTTGAAGGAAGAGAAGAGCACAACCACAATAAATGTGCTTGCTCCCAAAAGGCTGGGCTATAATTTGCGAGCAGACGG
Organism: Notolabrus celidotus; assembly: GCF_009762535.1. NCBI lineage: Eukaryota > Metazoa > Chordata > Actinopteri > Labriformes > Labridae > Notolabrus > Notolabrus celidotus. Next base: position 19,792,062 of record NC_048274.1, on the reverse strand, counting down.
GTGGAGTTTACCAAAAGCAAAGATAATCGCAGCCCTCAAATACATCAACATGCTACCCACAAAATGTTTGATCACAAATGTATAGGAGAATGTGTCCAATAAGAATAGTCTGGTCTCTTCTTTTGGAGTCTCTCTTGGGGTTATGATTAGAAAGCAGTGGTTTGAATATGTGTATCATTTGGGTCCCCACCCTTTCCTGAGAGTGGGGGCCCTTTGCTGCCACTGCTGGTCTTTTAGTGCATGTGCCTGATTATCTTTCTGCCTGGCTGGTGAGCTCGGTCAGCTCCATGCTGCTGTCAGTGCTTTCAAAAGGACATGAAAGCGCGTGGCCTCGTTCCTACACATACTGGCCGATGCCTCCTTTAACCTCCCCTCCGTCACCCTGGCACCCTGTCTCCTACTGTGGTCTCCCTGTCTGCCCTCTTCATCCTTCATCCGCTCTTTTCTCCTTTTTCACACGTACAGACACACGACGGTCACTCCCTTGTCTGCTGTCCGTCAGAGTTGCCCTATCAAAAAGGTTGGCCCCCACTTATTTGGAGATCATTAATCATCCCGTGTAGGACAGGAGGCCCCTTAATCCAGCCCCCCCCCCCCCCCCCCCCCCCCGGCCTCACCAAGCGGGCCACAGCATGGCCCTCCACCCCTATCCCCCATGGTGTTATCAAATTTCAGTGGTTGTAACTGTAGCACAATAAACAGAGGGGGATGGAGAATGGGATGGGGGTGAAGGAGGAGGAAGGGGATGGAGACGTAAAGACAGAGAGACAAGAGAGGACGAACTGTAATTTCCTAATGACACTTTGTGTGAAAGATGCTTCAAGTCAACACAACTGCATCTATTCTGAGAGGAAAGAGTCAAAACAGGAACAAGATAAAAAAAAAAGTGGTCACCAAATTGTAGAAGAGAACTTTTAAAAAACTGTGATAGTTTTCCTGCAAAGTAGCAGTTCACGAATGAAAACAACCCCCCAACAATCCAACACACACACTCTAAAACGGACAAATGTTCTCACTAAGCCCAGTGTTTTTGTTGTTAACCCAACCAGGTGCTGCCACTTTCCAGAAGTTGTGGGGTGTTAACTAAAGGAAAATGAGGCCATATCAAAGAGCCAGAGAATGTTCCTATTGTAGTGCGGTGTTTGTACAGAGGTCCCGCCTGTTACGAGGGCCAGTGTGAGGCTGACCGGGGGAGTAATATAATGCATACATGGATCCCCCAGAGCCCATTCATGGTGTAATTGGTGTGGACAGAGCTCTTGGTCTCAGGGTTACAGTTAGGGAACTTCCTCTTATGTCCTGCTGGGAGGCCACTCTGCACCATAAATACAGAGAAATCATATAGCTTCAAGCACATGTTAAATTTAGTTTTACTTTAAATATCAAAAAATGGAAGAGAAAACGGGTGTTGTGTTGTGTTAATAATGTTTTTCAGAGCTTTTATATGTTTAAAAGAACAACTAAATTAAAAAAATCGACCTCCCTAATTCTAATAACACCAAATAAAAGCCCATCTTTGTTAATTTATACCATGAAATTGTTACTGGCAGCCACAGTGTAGGTTTACAGGAACACACGGCAGAGCCACCATCACTGGGATTCTCTAAGGAGCTGCAGCTGAGTGACACATCTTCATTATAATCATTACTGTCTCCTTTCCTTCCCTCCTTCTCCGTCCTCTAATTCTATGCATCCTTCTTCAGCCCCATCAAGACCACTGCAACATAATGGCATGGACAAGTCCGGCTTAAACTTTATTACTATTAACAGGCCTACATCTAATACGCAGGGATTTCCCCCTAAAATAACTAAAGCAGCGATAGCACACCATGTGGTCCCTCTTAAGCTGAATCTACACTTCCCATTAAAAGTGTCACACCAGGGTGGATGTAGCCTCTGCTGACCGCGATGTGTGAGGTTTTCTAGCCGGAGTAGAAGGAGCTAAACACTTGTCTTTCCCCCTCTGCCCCCCCTCCCTTCTCAACTGGTGATTTCTCTGAACAGGAGCCTCTCTCTCTCTGCCTCTGTCCATCACAGCCTGCGGCCATTAATCATCTCAAGTGGACAGCGCTGACAGGCAGTTGGCTGCATCACTCTTTTTATTTTCTTCCTCTTCTTTTTTTTTCTCCATCGCACACCGGCAGCTCCCGCAGCCTCACTTACCACCCCAACCCCCTCATGATTACCTTCTCACAACGCACCTCCTGCCCCCCAACCCCCATCCAAAACAAGAAAGTGTCCTGGGTGTCAAAACAAAACAAACATTCACCCATTTGCTTAATCGAAAAGCTTTGAGGTGGTTGATGGCATCAAGCCGGCGTCAAAGCTTTTTTCTGCACTCCCTGCTGGGGTGAAACAGCACAACACATAATGGATATGATGAACAGTGATGTCGGCACAACTCAGAGGCTAATATCCTCCACCCACATATGCTTCAGACATGAGCAGGTCTGGTGCATTTACATGACATTTGCATGTGATGGCGATTAGCGTATTTGCAATGAGTGCAAGGAGGTTCTTTAAAAAGCTTGCAAGATATGAAAGAAATATACAGCAGTCGATAACTTTGTTCAATGTAACAACAACAATACAAAGTTTGATAAATACATGGACATTAAAAAATTAGTATTTTCGAACTGGGGGGGGGGGGGGGGGGGGGGGGGGGGCTTTATAAGATAGGACAGCTGAAGAGAGAAAGGCAACGTGGAGATTGGGGGGGACGTGCAGCAAAGTGTTGTGGCCGCGAGTTGAATCCGCGACCTTTGCTAGGAGGCCTCTGTACATGAGGTGCATGCCTTAACCGCTGGGCTAACCAGAGCTTTGCCAACTCACATTTTTAAGTTTTATTAGCAGTTCTCCATGTTTTACACATTATCTGTTTTTTTTAAGTTATACTTTTTGGCCTTCTTGCCTGTATTCCATAGGACAGCTAGGGAAGACTTGCAGGAAATGGTTGCGGCCGGGAGTCGAACTGGCAACCCCTGCGACGAGGACTGTAGCCTCTGTATGTGGGGCGCTTAGACCGCTAGGCCACCAGCGCCCCTTTTATCTGATTTTGGAATGATTATTTTAGGGGTTTTACCTTTGTTTAGATACAACAGCTTTTAAGAAGAGAGAGGGCATGGGGGGAGAGAGAGGGGGAATGACATGCACCAAATCATGCCAGGACTGGGAATCAATTCTATGACCAGTGCAATGAGAGCTGAAGGCTCCTAAATGGAGCGCTTGCTCTACCAACTGAGCCAAACTAGCACCCCAACATTAACTGTTGTTCATCATATATCTCTCCTGAATCTAAAATAAATCCAACATCTATATATTTTTAAATCACTGAATTAGCACCAATCAATCTGGGTGTAGCTGATTGCTTACTTGAGCTACATTTGTACATTTTTCTATTTTCTATTTGTACATTTATATATATTTATGTCATCTATTTTATTTTATTTTATATTATTGTATTTGATATTTAAACGGAGAGAAGTCAGACGAAATTTCATTGGACTTGTACAACGATAATAAAGCTGATTCTGATTCTGATCCATCTAAATCAAAATATGTGAAAGCTAGCCATCATACCCAGGGTTCTGTCTGACAGGTAAAAAGTGATCATGCGGAGGGAGAAACCATTGTTTTTTTTCTGTATATGTTAAAGCTTTTCTTACTGCAATCAATTTAGACTTTCACAATGTGTTTACTGCAAATGCTCACAAGACCAAATGTAAATGCTGTAAATGCACAGCCCTTCTTTAGTAGAATAAAGCAGAATCTTCACAGACAAAGGCAACAAAAAGTATAGTGAGCGGTTGATAATAAAAGCCAAAGGGACCAAAGAATGTATGTTGGAGTAGTTTGGCCAAAAGATCTGCTGGAGAGAGGTTGTATCTGTGTTTTCTGCCTTTCTCTGATACACAGCCCATCAATGGGCCCCTTTACGCACAGACAGGATTTAGGACAGCTGCTAAAATTCCTCAACCATTAACACACACACACACACACACACGCACACGCACACGCACACACACACACACACACACACACACACACACACACACACACACACACACACACACACACACACGTGCCTGTTTTTAAGCGCAGGGGCAGGAAATGGGAATCCCTCGTAAGTTTTCCTTCCGCTGTTGCTTTCCTCTCAAGGCCTTGAGGCCCCACGACGAGGTGGGAAAAGCACTTCACCATTTGTCTCTCTTCATCCAGATATTCGGCTGGATTTCAAGTAACCTCAAAATCTGTTTTACAAAATAAGATTTATGTCTTTACGCTTTCTGCACACAACATAAGGACAGTTAAATGGAGCTGCTAGCATTTCCCTTTTCACATGCTGTCACTCCCACACTTCTTCCACATGGTGACCTTAAATTAAAAAAGCTTTCTAAGTACTCTTTCATTACAAAAAAGAGTTGAATAATCTTGACCCAATATCTATAAAGCGAAAAGGAAGGCGGAGTAAATGCACAGTAATTAGAGGGTGCCATCAACAAGAGCTCAGCCGAGCTTGCTCTTCATCTCATATAGTCTTGGCACTGAGAGCAAAAAAGGGAATCCAGCCAAGCAATTTGTTCCCTGTGATTAAGATTCTTGTTTGAGAGACAGCAGAGGTCAGCCAAGTGCCTCTCGTCTTAAAGGGAGGGGGGAAGCTCTCGCACTAGTAGCTGAAATTATACCCTACCCTCCTGCACAATGCTAGCATCAGGTCTCTAGTGTCAACAGCAACATCCCTGTCATATCCTGCATCCATATTTGAAGCTTTGTGAAGTCACAGCTGCATTCTTTTTAACCTCTACAGTTAAAAATGTATGAATTGTATTTTTTTTCTGTGCTCTTTCACTTTATAAAAAAACATACATTAATTTCTCACATATATTCCTCTTCCTCTGCCTCACTCTTGTGTATTATAGATGAGCACTCTAGAGACGTGGTTATATTTGTTACAACTGTTGTCGAGCACTGACCCTTACAACCTCTCACCCGCTACTGGTCACTCGTGCGGGTGATGGTGATACAGACACTTGATCCATGCAAGCTGATTCAAGTTGCACTCATTGTAATTCACGTTGGTAATGTAATTTGGCTAAACAAGTCAGCCAAAAGGAAATGAAGGGCTCTCATTTTGAAATTTAAGATGCGAGTGGATCAGAGTCGTATTTTCTTTTTCCTATAAGGTGGAATGCCACTGCGTATTAAACTAGTCCCCTTCCTGCCTGTTTTTGAATCATGTTTCATTACATGGCTGTGATGAATATATGATTCTGCATTGTCAAAACCCCATAAAAGTTTATTTCTGTTAGCATTCTTAATTGCTAAATACTGTGATACGTCTCTGTCTCTTAAGAGAGTGTCATTCCTTTTGTGTGTGTGCTTGTGTGTGTGTGTGTGTGTGTGTGTGTGTGTGTGTGTTTGTTATCTTACGGGTTTAATGTATGCATTTTAACTTGTGTGATATTCTGATATGTTGGTCCATGTTTAGTTGGTCCAACTCAGGACATATTACTCGATTATGCTGAACGGCACTTTAATGCGTTTACTTGCACTTTTGAATAACTTATATGTGCTCTTGTGATGTATTGTTGCTTTTTTGTCATGCTATCATGATGTACTGTTTCCATAAATTCTGTTTTGACCTGCCGGGGACTACGGATGAAAATTAGCTTTATGGCTAACTCTGGCATATTTACATTGATGCGACGATGAAATGTTCATTAATATGCACTGTCCCTTTAAGTTAAAAAAAAGTATATATATATATATATATATATATATATATATATATATATATATATATATATATATATGTAAATAAATATATTTTTTAAAAGAGTTGTAAAATGATGGCAGTTAGCGGCTCAGATGTGAGAGCAGCCTGAGAAACTACTGAACCCCAACCATCTCTGATCGAGAAAAGTGGAGCAACATCCTGTCCTGTAATCTAGGCACAACAGCAGAGATGGTGAGAGCATCTCTAAAATGCTGCTCCCTACAACGTAACTTAAACCAAGAGGTAGTGATTATTGCAACAAGTTGCGACATTAGCCTCGTTTATGTTTAAAGGTGTGTTAACTGCAGAGCCCAGAGAAGAAGGAGAGCTGAATGAGGACAGAAATGTCAACATAAATATTCCTGCAGGAGTCCTGTGAACTTTGTCTGACGTTACCTTCAGTGGAAATTTTCAGTTTAATGTTAATTATCAAAAATAAGAAGCTAAAGTTTTCATTTAACCATGAGTTGAAATGTTCAGTTTCAATTTAGTCCTGCAAGTAGGCTGATAAGAATCTGTTGCCATAAGTGTTACCAGCCAAGGAATTGGAGGGACTATTTTCTTTTTTAAATGTTTGAATCTTTAAATCAATAAAGTCATCTTTAAAGTTAATATTTTTTGTCAACATTTTTATGTCTTTATTTGTTAGCCAAATAAAAACACACATTTCTTCAAGGTGACACAAGACCCTTCAACTTTGCATGTAGGTCCTGCTCAGCCTGTATCACCCATTCACTATACATTATCCTACACTTAAAACACATTTCACCTTGACTTTTGTCTTAGTATGACATCTGTCAGCTGTTTTTTTCAGCCTGATAACTTTTATCGGTGTCTTGTGTCTTGTCTTTGTGTTTTACTATGTAGTTTTATGGCTTTGCTTTCATCTGGCAGATTGTGTCAGATGGGTTGAGAGGCTACTGGATGCTTTGCCAGTTATTAAAGGAATGAAATAATTCATACAATCTTTTTGCTTCAAAACAACAATGGTTGATGAAAAAATATTTTTTTCCAAAGCATGTTGAGTTTTTTTTTTGGCATTATAAATAAAAACATAGTGAAAACAAAGTGACATGGATCAGCCTAATCAGCCCGTTATCTGCTGTCAGGTGGCATTTAACTCGGTTTGATGGATTTCTCTGTCTGACCAGCGTGAGTAAAGGGTCAGCCAACCACTCCCAGCGTCTGCCACTGGACAGAGATGCTAACAGGGCCCTGACAGATCCTGTCCCTCCTTCTCCCTGACTCAGCTTAATTCATCACCCTCCAAACAAGACCTCCGGGTGCTCACACCAGACCAGACAACCAGAAGCTGCTGTTCTGTTGGATGTGACCTCTCTAGAAAATGTGCACGTGTACACACATGCATGTCGATGCACACAGACCAGTCTACACAAATGTATGCACCATCATCATCCATCACAGTCTGACAAAACAAACCACGCACCATGTACACACGTGCATACATATGGTATCACCCATCATAGCCTGTGACAAAACATAATGATGTATGAACTACACATACACACTCACAGACCATCATCCCCCGTCACAGCCTGCCAAAACATAATGTTAAATATGCACAACTGTAATAACATTGTGATTCACCTTGGGAGGTATTGCACAAGCCATGCAACTTGCTTGGTAACAGATTTGTCTGATAAAAGCCTAAGTCCATTAGCTGTACTGGTTACAGAGGTCTAGTAGGAAGTGTCAAAGTAGCACACGGTCAGCTGAGCCGCCCCGTCTGTTGGCCAACTAAAGAAGTTAGGCCACTGCCAGATCCTCTTGGCTCTGATGCTGCAGAACCACAGGATCAACAGAGACAGGTCTCACCTGCTGACCCCTTAAGGCCTTTACTCTGGGGAGGGGAATTAGTAAAGGATTTCTAAGCCAGTGAGAGTTACAGCATGGCTTTTTTTGAGATGATCAGTGACAACGTGTGCTTGACAACCTGGTGGTATGAGTAAATATATTTCAAAAAAGCCAGCAGATCCAATAAATTGTTTTTTTTCTGCCAGACTAGCTCTAATCAATGTGTAGTGAAATTCCAGATGCTCTGTAAAGAACAGCAGCCCCCTTTTTTTACTGAGACAGGAAATGACTCTGAAGAAATGGAAGTGGTGTGGTATTTGCTTTTCCACATAGGCAGAAGGTGGGAAATTAGCTCAAGCCAATGTCACATTTGTGGCAACGCTAAGCAGCAATTTATACTGAAAAGGTCATTACTAGGCAGGATGAAGGATTTAAACAAACACAAGACTTGATTTACAAATGCATAAGAAGGTGAAGTTAAGAGTCTTTATATATAGAACTGTCTCAACTTGAAATCACAGAGCGTGAAGCATGTTTACAGAAAACTATCTAAAGGGGTGCAGAGAATTTATTTGAACATCATCTATATCCCAATTCAAGTGCACCTCTGAGTTTGACTCAAGTAAAGGAGAATGCATTGCTGCCAGATGTAATGTGTAATTCTGGAGACACGCACCTCTTTTTTGCATGAAGGTGAAGAGGTCATCCAAAAACTCCTTCCTTTTAGGGTCACTGTCCAGTTCATACAGCTGAAAGAGAAAACAGAAGCTTAAAAAGGGCCACAGTACACAAAGCTGGACAAACATAAATACATGTGAATTACTTAGGGCATTTTCTGCTTTTTGTCTTTGTCTTTACTTTTTTTCTTATTTCTACTGCATTGTTGGTTTGCTGTTTTTGTTTCTTTGTCTTTGCAGGGACAATGCCGACAAGTCAGGACTCAACAGTTTCACTTCCCATTGGTGATCATTTTGAGAAATTTGAAACAGTTTTTTTTTTTGCCTTTGTTTGCCAACATGTTCCCACTTATCAGATTGTTAAAAAAACATTACTTCCTCTGTCTAAACTTATATTACAAAATAATTATACTGCAAAGATCATTTACGTGATGTAAAGCATTAGCTGAACACCTACCATAGACTTGCTGGATGTTTTTATAAGTGATCTGTACCAGCACTACTTTCTCTTTTACTGTGTCAGAGATAGACGGTGGACACAAATTAGAAGAATTTTGTTTGGTTTATGTTATAAGGCTTTAAGCATTTGTTCATGTCACACTTTTATAATTATAATAATAATGTGTTACAATGGGATTAAGTTTGATGACTGAAGCACTGAAGGCATCCTGTAATAACAATTTTCAAATGCTCACCTTGGCGAAGTCTCTTGAGGCCTCTCCTCTTCCTCTGCTACTGTCTGCCTCATCAGCCCAACCAGCACTCCCATTCTGCAACAGAAAGAGACAAACACTAATTAGGTAAACAAGCAGAATGTGATAGACACCTAGAGAGGAGATCTGGTTTGCAGTCATCTCAATTTGTCACTTGTGAGTTTTTGAAATTGAACAAAACTCCTTTTTGTTGATAGGATAGTTCTTTTAGAATTCCACCTTCATTTGATATGATCGTGAAAATAGATAGAGAAAGATGTTATGCAACAAAGTCTTTACTTAGAACTGGACAAGCAACGTTCCCCGTTTCCATCCCCAATGCAAATTTGTACTTCTTCAGAATGTACTTTGACCTCCACTGCCTTTTCTAAAATGTGTTAAGTTGATTTTCACCTGAAGAAAGCCCATCAGGTTGACAGTGACCAGAGGTCAAAGGTTCACTTTGTGCTCAAAAAAACAAAGTAAAGTCTGAACTAGTTTCAACAACTGCCAACATTCTGCAACACAAACACATGAAAACTAATATATACTCAAACTCCTGAAGTGCATTTTTCCAGGGGTTGGAGGAGTAACCTCTGGAGTTATTGTGCCCCTGAGCTCCTGTGTCCCCCTCCCCCTTCATCCTCAAACATCTCCATTTGACCTAAACCATCTGCATCTGGGCCTGCCCTGCCCCCACCCATGTCTTCCGACCCAGCTGGATACAAGGGCCCCCCATCCTTCAATCTTAACGCAGCTGTGACGGGTGGCCAAGTTCATGGAGTGTAGCTGGCTGTCAGGAGGGGCCAGGGGAGGGTGGGCTGGTCAGTAGTCCTGATGCTACACACACACACACACACACACACACACACACACACACACACACACACACACACACACACACACACACACACACACACACACACACACACACACACACACACATACATACATACATACACACATGTGCTAAGAGTGATCATTGCTGTGTGTATGTTTGTGAGTGCAGGGAGGGGGGCAATGGCCCCACAAGACGGGAAGGAAGGAAAATAGGGGCAGAAAGGGGTGCATGGTATGTGCCGACCAGGAATGTCTCCTAAAGACAAAACCTATAAAAGCATCAGGAATCAAAACAAGATCCGTTCGAAGGGGGACGTTAATAGCTGCAGCCTAGGGTCTAGTTTCAAACGGGAGCCCATTGGTCAGTGGCAATTACAAGGCCTGAAACTAGAGCTGGCAGGGCAAAGGTTGTCAAGGCCCCTGAGAGCAAGTCATTTTCACCCTCTCACTCTCTGGACATGTAACGGTTGTCAACAATCATGCTCTCTAAACAAATACTCATCAGCCATCAACTCGCAAATCTTCAGCAAATGTCAGGTTTCAGAGTTAAACAAATGAAGACTTCTTTCACTAAACAATATATCAGCTTTGAAAGCAGCTCAAATCTTCTCTTTCAAATTAAAAAAATAATGCCCCCCCCCCCCTTAAGATTGGTACTTCATTTGGGTATTACTTATGGCGATAAAATAAAACATGTATTTTCTGGCTAGCACAAATATTGAAGTTACCACATGCAACAAATCTTGTTCAGAAGGCTAAAGTATGCACATGTTTGAGGACACACCGACGGATCGCTTTCATTTAAAAAATTTCATACATTTCCAAAAGAATAATTACTTTATCAAACAAGCCCCTCAGCAAACATCTGGTGCAACTTTTTTCTTATCAAAATCAATTTTCCTGTCAACGCACATTATCTACAGTATGTCAGAGATTACAGCAGGATCATCATGTGATGGTAAATATACAGTATGGTACATTTGGAGGCCGTATAGACCTTTGCACACAATTTGACCACCTTTGTTAACCTTTAACCATTACAAATGATTATAACACAAGATAATTCAGATTACAGCCATGTATAATCTCACATGCTTGCTCTTACATGAAATTCCTCACCTTTTATACGTGCTGAATGTTCCCTATTTAAAAGGCCCAGAGGTCGACAATGTGTAATCTTACTGACTGTTACCAAACATGGAGCAATAAAACTAAAGAAAAAAAACTCCTTCTGTTAGCAAATGAAGTCAGCTAAGCTCACAAAAAGTGCAGCTCTACTCATATTTCACTAAATGAGCATATAAACCCCCTTTTTTAATAATATTTAGATGAATCTAGTTTGATCGGATTAATCTAAACTACATCAAAATATTTACAACATCATCACAACCTCTGTGTTTACAAACAGGAAGTAGTTATATTCAGTGTGTAGTTATTTTGCGTGATTCATAAGGTATCATTCATCCTAACCCCGAACAGATGCTCTTATCCAAAGTAAATGAGTACGGTCCCTCCAGCTCTCCAGAATCAGATCAAAGAGCAGGCAGTAGCTGCTGGGTTACTGGCCTTGGATTTGTTAGGTGAACACAAATGTGTTTACACTCAAACTATATGCACTGACACACACACACAGAGACAAACACACACACTTACACACTCACACACATGCCCCCCAGAGGGTCAGTGTGTTATGGAGGCTCAGAGGTCAAGGTGTTTCTGACATCAGGAACAAAGGTCTGAAGTGACAGTACACTACTGTCAAGTCAGTACTTGGGTTTCCATCCAGTTTTTTGTTACACTTCTTTTTTTTTAAATGCATCAAAAAAGCTCTTAAGAAATAAAGAGATATCATACAGCACAACAATCTGGTAGGCCTATTGCTTTTTTAAACTCCTTATTTTGCACAAGTTAATGGACCTATAAATTAATTCTCTGCCCATTGTTGAATAACTTCCATACCGTCAGACTCTGCCTTTAAGTTTCTTCCTTTTCTCTGTTGTTTTTGAGCTGCTAGTAAATTAACACTAATTCCTATGAAAAGCTAGAACAACACTTTAATTTTAACATTAAAACCAAGCAGCAACCTCCGCTCTAAAAATATGAGTCCAATGTGGAAGTGCTAAAAACTGCAGTTCATCGAGGATCCGCTTGAGGCTGGCTCCGGAAGAACCGGAAACCACATACACACCAACTCAAAAAAGCAGATCTTTACAGCAGAAATAAACATGTTTACAGCCTGGTAAAAAAGACTAGTGTAGTCTGGATAGCTAATTTCTTGATCGGCACGTAGTAGGGGGGCTGAATTTTTTTCTTACGCTGCAACTTCTAAGATTTTGAGATTACGAGTCTTCCAATGAGAGGCACAGCTGCCTGCGGGAACACTGTAGCTGTGGGATAAGAGCCCGCCTCTTTACGTCACAATCACTCGACAGCAACAATATGGCTGCCGCCACTGATTGGCCTCAAAACAGCGCTTCAGAAACAGATGGGTGATGTCACGGATACTAAGTCCATATTTTATACAGTCTATGATTAAAACTCTTGCTGATCATGTAAAACAAACTTATAATCCATTTGGACAATGATGATAGTTTCATCAAGCGGCACTGATCACTGTTTTACCTGAAACAAACTTGTTCAGTGTTAAAAGTACTGGAGACAGAATTGTATTTGTAAATACATGTATCAATAAATGATCCTTCTATATGTGTAAAATACCCTGGGTGTATTATTGGATTTGTTTGATGCACTAAATTATTTGTTGGATTCCAGCAGAACGTGAAGCGAGTCTACACACTATGATAGATCACTTTTCAATCAACCATCTGTTGTAATGTTCCATCCCATTGAAAAACGAAACATTTTCACTTAAGTTTTCTCTAACAGACAGATTACGAACAACTGGAACAACACGTCAAAGTTACTTTGTCATACTATCTTGTTTGGATCCTTGTTTTGGATCCTGTCTGTTCTGTGCTACTGTAGAAACACGGCGCTGCAAGGTGACGGCCTCCATGGAAGGGGACCTGCTCCTTATGTAAATAGAAACAAAAACAAAATGATTTTTATTTTCAGGTGATTATACACTAATTTGAACATCATTATGACTATTATATTCCATTCCTACCAAGTCTGTCCTGCTTAATGATGTTACATATTACACACGTACTGTACCTTTAAGGGAACACTACAAGGAAAGGCTGCTGTGATGAAGAAGACAGATAGCGATACAAATAAAAACAAAGCATTGTAGTCAGAACTGAGAGCATAAACTATGTTAAGATTTTAAATGCTATCACTTGGTAAAAAATACATTTTGCCGTCACTTCTCAGACATGATTGCTATAGATGTAACTTAGCTTACTTATGCCATGTCTCTGTAGCTGGTTCACAAAGAGAGGCGCTAGTGATTGGAACATGGCTGCTGTTAACCATGAATAGACATGTTTGCTCTTGAATTGGGACCTTGGTCAGCCAAGGAATGTTAACACTATGTTGCTTTTTTGTCAAGTTAGAGTGGATACTGATGTTTTGGGACCACTCCTTATGATCAGTTACCTCAGCCCCTTCATCACATGCAGTGCTCCACCCTGAAACGACTTCTTTAAAAAAAGAAATTCCCACACCAGACCTACAATTACAAAGGCTTGGCCGGTCTGATTTAATTCAGAAGTATTTAAGGCCCATATCTTCAGGTTTGTTTATTATAAAAGCCTTGATTTATGCAGTTGTGATTTGTTTTTCTTTTCTTTATCATGTAAGTCATGCTTGTAGCCTCAAACTGAGTGCATATTTATCTAAAACACAACTCAATTACTCATATTAAATTATAATATTCAGATTGAGCATTAAACATGTGTATTTATGCATGTGTATTCCTCCCACATGATTTTGTGTGTGTGTGTGTGTTTGTTTTTAGGATGAACAGAAGCCTTCAAATGTTTAAGCCGCCAATGCTCTCTCTCTCTCTCTCTCTCTCTCTCTCTCTCTCTCTCTCTCTCTCTCTCTCTCTCTCTCTCTCTCTCTCCCTCTCTCTCTCTCCCCCTCTCTCTCTCTCCCTCTCTCCCCCTCTCTCTCTCTCTCCCTCTCTCTCTCTCTCCCTCTCTCTCTCTCTCTCTCTCAGGTTTACCGGCAAGGCAGTGGGTGGCCTAATCACATTATGGCCATACGTGACTGACTGGCGCAGCGCCAAATCAGGGATAAGAATAAGGTCGATGACCAGAAGTGGGCTGGAGCTGGTCATCGCTGGGGGCTGCAGGGCTTGGGCTAACCCTAACCCTGTCTACAGGTTGGCACAAAAACTGTAACTGAACTGGAAAAAGTTCACCTCATGGATAACTGAGGAGACTAAATGAATGGGGGAGGCTGCACAGACTGTCACCACTTTGTATTGAAACAATTCTACAGAGTATTATCCTGTGGTAATCATGACTGGACTTTGACATGAGTTCTTCCTGATTAAAGGTTTAAAATGTGCTTTTGTTACCCTGGACATATCTTGAAATATAACATAAAGAGTTAGTATCAAAAATATCTGAAACAGAAAATATCTAGATTTGAAAAACACACCGCCAACGATGGTTTCTCCATTCTGCTGTTCTTTTTATCTAAATATAATGCACTGCACTGTTGGGACATCTATGATCATGATGTTTAGTACCGTAATTTGTGGAACACTATGCTTGGATAATTGTATGCAATTACTTTTTCAGTGTATATTAACATGCTTGTTCCATCTGGTTGTAGTTCAATGATGTTTTTCAATGGATGTTTTTCACCTTGGGGTGTATCAGCCCATTGGTGTACAAATCTCTAATGTACATATGAGTGTGGGCCCCATTTTACAGAAACAATCACCTGAACTAGACCCCTTTGGTCATGGCGTTGAGCAAGTGTATGGGCTCGTCTCCTTTTTGTCATTGCTGTTATTTAATTGGCCTGCACCTATGTGATGAACATGTAGCCACACCTTCCTTGACAGTTTGTAAAGGGTCATTAGTGATACTCCACTTTAATTCTAGCCCTTAGATTAATTATGTTCTGAACTTCAATGCTGTATCCTGACCTCATAAATCCTGTTCTTATTCTATTAGTTTTAATAAGGATCTTTCAGTGGCAGAGTCTTTAACAGACTAATATTTGAATGTAGCGGTTGTGAAATCGTGTGTTTCCATGTGACCCTTTGTCACACATTACATTTGACAACCTCCCATCTGCAACAAGTTGACATTCTTTGCATATCCCTCCATCTGCATTGGACAAACTACACAACACACGTGGATGAATAGCTTGGGGGTAATTCTACGCAGCCATTATAGAAAGATGTCTGGAGTAGAGCCACCATTTTAGTGAGGCCAGGCATGCCGGAACAAGAAGGGTTAATGGCTGCTGCTTGGGGAGTGGGGGATGGATGGCATTGATTGCTCAGGATGTTGACAGCACTTCTCCAATTTGATAGTGGAGCTGTTATTAGATGAAGAGGCTTGTTCTTAATAAAAGCATCATGTGATTTGCCTTCAATCCTCTTCAAGTAGGAGGCTGGAGGGGCTCAGGTAGCAGCTACCCACTACGGGAAATCTTTATTGTGTCAGACACGCTTTTGGAATCATCTTAAGATAATAAAAGCAAAATAAAAAACGGGAGTTAGTAGATTTCGTCACATGCTTTAACAAAGGTGAGCAGCCATGCTTTACATGCAGCTTTGCACATATGTGAAGTAGGTCATTTTCAAACTATAGATAACAGGCTGCATGACTCTGACTGGTGGAAAGGTAGAATGACACCATGGTCCATCTGAAATGTGGACAGGAACACTTGTAATTTTTCCTGTCTGCCAGTGCAGTCCTACTGTCAAAGCATGACTTAATGAAGAGAGGCACGTGTCTCTGCCATATTAGAGCCCTGTTAGCCCTGAGCCATGCCCCTAACCCCTGTCTTTGCACTCCCTGCTACTGTCATGGCTCTCTGTGTCCAACCTTACACAGCTCCACGCTGCAGACCGAGTCCCCTGGGCCACAGCCATTGAACAGGAGGTCCAGATCAATAGCCCTGGATGTGCAAACACAGGGAAGTCCCCAGCCCCCTCCGGACGCAATCTCACAGCACACGTCAATACTCATCATCCTCAGTCATCTACCGCCACGCCAGGGAAACTGAGATGAGGGCGGGATAGCAGCTACCACGTTGACCCCCCCACCCCCACCCCCAACACAGACACACTCACTTTGACTGAAACAGTCAAGTTGTCATGGGAAACCCTCATCAAACTGAAGTAATCTACAAAATAACCACAGAGTAAACAGACACACCCATCCTCAATTTAAACAAAATACATGAACATAGAAGAAAAGTCACTATAGCAACCCCTGGCAATAAAACAAGCCACACAAACCGTCACTGTGATTTCAGGGCGAGCTCTGCCAGGAGACAGTTTAGTGAAATTCACCAACATTCCTGTACACAAGTAACAGGACCTCACAATAACAGGAGAGCCCCTCTCATCCCACAGGTACTCTTAACATCTCATTCCCGCACTAATCTTTTTTAGCCAAATTGCTGCCTGTCAAAACAGTTCAGCGAGGGAGATCTTTTAAACAGGCACAGCGGCAGTAATTTAATCACAATCAAGGCCGCCAGCAGAAAACTGGATCGCAGCCAACACCAGTGTTAATGGCAAGGGGCCAGAAAAAGAAGAGACACAAATGTTTAGTGGTTTAACTTACTTATTTCGGGCATGATAATTAAAAGCTAATTGAAACTAGTCAAAGTTACGTTTTCCATTTTTGTGATATGTAACTGAGAAGCAGATTTGAGATAGATAAAAGGCAACTTTTGTGCATCTTTTTTGTGAGGAACATTGCATGTGTGATTAAAGCTGGTAATTAAATATACAGTAGGAATCCGGTGTCCTCATCTAATGGAGAACCAGAGCCCTCACGTCTTTACTGTAAGTCCATCTGGGATGTCGCCTCATGCTCTCAAAGAAAGGGAATCTGCTTCCTCTCAGCATGCTTGTAAAAACCAGCATTGTGGGGGGGGGGGGGGGGGGGGGGCAGCAATCTCTAATCCAAATCAAATAATTGAGGCCTTGATCCCACAGCAGGACTCCAGGAATCATTCATAGTTCCTCCTGTTCTCCCCTGTTGGGAGGGGGACATGGGTTAGAGGGGGGGGGGTTCTGGGAGTTGGGCTGAGCGGATGGCGTCCTTTATCTGCTAACTACTGTAAAGGATCTCATGGTGAGCTGCCCATACGCTACCACCAACAAAGGCTCTGGCTAATCGGGTTTCCATGTGCGAGAAGAGGGAAGTAAATCTCACTGCCACTTGGGAGCATATGGTGGAGTTACCACTTACAAACCCATCCCGTACGGATTCTCTGTTCTCATTAAGAATTACTATGGAGCATAAGAGAGGTCACATATCACATGAGAGCAAGCCGGGAGCAGAAAACAGGACCCAGGGGCATGCCTGCCTCCGAGCGTCCGGTCTTGTTTATAGCATGAAGGGATTTCTGGCTTTTGAGGGAGCAGACAAAGTGGCAGGGACAAGGGGCTAAACGTCCAGGGGCTGAACGTGTCGCTACCTGCCCCGGCTTCAGCGGTGCTGCACCTCTAAAGAGGCTACTGAAAAGCAGGCCTCCAGGCAAGACCACCCCTCCCTCCATTAATCACTCCAATTACAAAGCTGAAAAAGAGAAACAGAGGAAAAAAGACAGAAGGGAGGGGGGGTGTCACGGAAAGAAAGACACAAGGAAAATAGGGAGGCAGACTCACATGCATAAAAGCTTACACACTTATCAACACACTTTTTCAGCTTGTCCAATCTCACACCCAGAGACAGAGAGACAGAGAGACAGAGAGACAGAGAGACAGAGAGAGCACACACTGTAACCAAGAAGAAAGGCCTCCGTCTGGGAGAAAAGGGGAGGATCTGCATGTTTAGTTCTTGGGTAAACACGTCTGTTGGTGACCAGCAAGTCTGGTTTGCCAAATAAACTGACTGCATTTGTTCAGCTCAGGGCCTTTCACCAAGACACCACATTCCACAGGCAGAGGCCCCATCCCCCATTACACTAGCTGGCCCCTTTCGCTGCCTCACATAAATGCAACGTTTATAGGATGGTGTGGCCAGAAGTTCACACTCATTGGTTCAAAGACCCTTTCACAGGCAGAGCAAACATTTTAGTGAATCACATCTGTGCCACCACATACAGTACTCCACCAGTTAACCCTTTCCCGCAGTGTTTCAGGCCCATTAAAATCGAGACCTAAGAGACTGGATTTCCAAACTGCGCACAGACTTGCAGAGGGCCCCCCTCGGTACCCCTCACTGATAATTTGATTTGAAGCTATTGGTTTTGCTCTGTGAAGTGTAGAGTAAAAACGTTGAGATGTGTGCAAATGCAAAGTAATTTTGGGTTCCACAAAAAGCCATATTCATGCTCCTACATAGACTAAAGAATGGTACAATAAAACCGCATTGATCAAGGCTGCTTTGAGCAAAAGCTATAATGCTGCATTCAGGTCAAAGCAGCTATTAGCTGTTTCTTCTGGGTTAAAAGCTTTGGCTAAAAATACCTAGCATATCTCACGTCTTTCACAGAGCAAGCATCCACTTCACCCCCATGCAAATGGCAGCTGGAGACATCACACAGACCTGATAGGCCTTTATATTCGTTCTCATTATAGTGACAGCACTGGGAACTTGATACATTCACAATCAACATAAAACCCTCTCCACTATTAAGACAAATCACATCTCATTACATATGAAACGCCAGAGGTCACAACGCCTGCTGTCAGATGGGTTAAGGACTTCTTTGTGTAAGGTATGGCTGTGGATAGAGAGGTATTGTGGGCGGCTGGAAACCATAATTCTCAGAGTTTCCTCCATCAGAGAAGTCAGTGTTATGACTATCTCTCTGTATCTGCAGTATCAAATGTTCAAACCATAAGCGCAATTCACAGCTTTCTGTAGAGTCTAATCGATAGAGAGCGATTTCTCTGTTCGGAGACAGAGGTATCTGTTTCCTCTCAGCTAGCGTTAAGTGTGCAGGGGCATTCCACATCTGACAGGCCAGTGCCCCCCAGGGACGAGGGCTGGGATGATGCAGCCCGTCACGCATCTGGAGCTCATCTGAGGGTGCAACGAGCAACTACATCTCAAGGGTCCAACGAGCAACTACATCTCTACTAGTTGCTAAAACGACAGCAAAGGCACCAAACCCAACTGGAAAAGGAACACCCAAATCAGTTAAATACAGAAGCTAATATGGAGTCCATAAACCAAAACTCAAGAAAATAATTTGAGCATTGTTGTTCTCTTAATATCAGCATGGCATGAAATGAATAAGCTTCATCCAAATTATCATCTACATGTTTCCCTGCCAAAATATAAAATCGATCTTTTCAGAGGCTGGAAATTTTGAGCCCTAGTCTCATTAGCAAGTGAAAGAAAAGGGTAAACACTTTGAACCCATCAGCCAGCAAAAGCCAAGTTCAGTGGCTTTAAATGTTACACATTCTAAAACATATCCCAAAATATAGATTAATCTTATATGATTTTGTGTCAATTCTATTCTACCATCAAGGTAGAAAAATATGTGTCATGGTTCATTTGGACTACAAATAATGCATGGGTCACAGTCAGCTAATGATGAATAATTAGCAGAGATAATAAGCTCTGATGATTCATTATAACAGACACAAACTAGAAGCTTTCTTTGGCCCTTTTCATATTGCAAGTCTGCAACGGCCCCATACTCCACAGTCGTCATGCCTTCGTACTTTCATATTGATCCTGCAAATGTGTAATATTGATGTCCATGTGTGTGGCTCCTCGTTGCACTATCAACCAACCAACTGTGTTCATTAGTACTTATAGTATATCCCTGCCAGTACACGTCCTTTGGCTATATTAGCTTTGCTTGACAGGCCAGTAAAATAAAGCTATAAACTGCAAATGTCTTTATCTTTGAGAAAAATGTTGGTGGGCCAGTTTTTAATACTCTGAGGAAGCAATGCTATAAAGACAAGAAGACAAAGCAGTGAACTGGTTCCCATCTTAACCTCTTCTGTCCCTGCTTTGTGGAAAAATAACCTTGTAGTGCTTGTTTCTGTTAAAACATTACAAACTACTCAGAAATACTGTGCTGTCATTTGTGCATTGTCGGGTTAAATATATTCTAAACCAAGATTAATCAATCATTGATTAATTAGTAACATATATTGTTACTTATATAACAAAAAACCCCTTCCATAGCCTACCTAAGCAGGTTTAGAAACACAGATCAGGTTATACTGTCTGTCTGTCACTTTTCTTTATGAGCAGGTTTACAGGAAATTATATTTGGCGGGTAAATTATTATGTTTAGTCAAACTGGATATTTTAATTGTTGACATCCTTGAGATAGAGAGCCCACTTAAATGCAGTCCATAAACAGACATCACAGAGGTCTGGTGTATGTGATCAGATTAGATAAAAGTGTAATGATTCTCATGGGGAAATTGGCTGGCTGCAGCAGCAGGGAATATGATATAGATAAGGGAGCAAACAGAATGTACAGAATGTAATACAGCAGCAGCAAAAGCACATACCAAGAATAGTACAACCAATAAATGCAAAGACATACGTTTCCAATGACAGATTTACAGGTAAGCAGGTGTTTGCACAGTGCATGGTTAACATTCATTCACCTATATTTAATTCAGCTCCTGTGCTGTTTAACAGCTGTTTTATATGCTTTAACTGACTCCACCATACTTACTTTAAACTTAACTATCCTTTCAAAGCAGGAGTACATCTGTTTAATGATCTTCAACTGGTCTTTACACTAAATATGTATGCTTATTCATGTAAAGTGCACATGCATTACTACAGTAGATGTCTGATTCTATGTAACTCAGCCCCTTAATGCATTATATTTTGTTCCAATTTCATGCCATCAATCATTTAGTCAGCATTGCAGCCACTTCTTTCAAACAAAACATCGGACCACACATCCTCCCATTGCTGCAAGCTTCCTCAGGTTTTCTAATCACATTTATTTAGGGCAGGAAAACCTGAGATGTCTTTGTTTGACCAGATGGCTGGCTAATCAAGGCTGGCTCCGCTGGGGGTTGGGGCATCCCAAATCTGCCACAAACATTATTGAACCTTTTCCCTAATAGTACTAGGATGTTTGTTAGGTAACAGCCTTGGGGTTCAATATATACGTTCTGCACATTTTAGGCTTAAGAAATTGCGCCTCTCAATCTGATTAAGAGGAGGTCACATTTCTGCTGTCACACCAAAAAGAGCAGAGGAAACCAAACAATGGAGCAGCATTTCTGATAACCTCCTCCAGCCTCCACATAAAGCTCTTATAATAACCTGCATGCACTGTAGCCCCTGATGTTAATAATTCAATTTTCTGTGCCGCTCTTTAATCATTTACTAACATGGCTTTTGAAATTATTGACTGCAGTTCACATGGTACATAGTACTTTTCACAGCTTGATTGTCTATTAACCAGATCAGCTGCAGGTCGGAACATAATGTGGTTTTTGCCATTTGAAATTATTTACTAAAAGTCTTTCAGTTCTGTAGAGGTGGTCAGTTTAACTATCTGTGTGCTGCTGGTTGTCATGCAATTGTTGATTCAAAAGGGTTGTTACATTTGTCTGTTAAATAAAATATTTTTCTTTTATACAGCATTAGGCACAAACAGGAGAAATAAATTAATAACATAGCCTGAAGTGTTTGTTGTATGTTCATTTATGCAGTAACAAACTATGCTGAATCAAAGGCTTCAATTTAATTTCAAACCTGAAAACGTGATCCTCCTGTCTGCTCAGCTTTTCTCATTTCACTTCCTTATGTGCAAACACCAACATATTTAAATTTTTGTAACAAGAAAAGTCATTCAATCTGCAAAAGTTTGTTCATCAAAATAGACATTGATATGCTCTTCATTAAACTGTGGAAATGCATCCCTTTAAAACAGACAGGATTTTGCTTGTAGTAGTGAACATTTTATCCCCTCTATATTTAGCCGTATGCATGCAAAATATTTAGGATTACTAGTTTGTGGCATTCACAGACACTGCAGGAACTGATTTTGTCTCGTAATGACTGTGCATCAGGAAGTGAGCAGCTTTAGAGGATGCACCGCCCTCTGTGTAGAATGTAAATGTTGGAAGCTGAGCTGTGAACACATTGCTTTTAGTGTAATGTGACGTTTCCTGGGCTTCAGCCAAGAGCTCTTTTTTCTTCCTTCCTCCTCTGCCGGTAGCTCCCTCTTACAAGCACACGATTACGCTCAGCTTGTGTTTGAAGACTTGGCAGACAAACAACCTGGCCGCATGCTACTATAAACTACATGGGATTTTGGCAGACAGCTCGATGACTGTGCAGACTGAAAAGCAGGCAGGCTAAAGTGAAAGGAAAGCCTCCTCCGCTGCATTGCTTTGTGGAAGGTCCCAGCCAGCTGCTGTGTTTACCCAAGGGCCTTGACACAGTGGCCCAGTTAGCACCTCCAGGCCCCTGACACTGGACTGGATCTCAGCCAAAGCAGCAGCAGCAGAAGACTGTCAAGAAACCCCCTAACAATAGACGACTCTCACTCTTCACCTTCACACCTCCTCACTGCATGGCCCTTCTCCAAGGAGCCATACAGAGGCCATAAGCCATTATCAGTCCAAACCATTATCTTTTCTCTGCAATCTCCCTGTCGAAGAAACGTGTGACTGACTCAATGCGATTATCATAACCTGAATGCTATGCTTTCTCTGCTATAACACAACCTATATCTAATAACAAGCAACTTTTGAAAGGACCTCTGTCTTTGAATAGAGATGTTTTGAATTGATCGTCAGCAAGATGTTCAATCTATATCCAATCTCAGCTCTTTTAAAATTCTGAACTCTATTTAAATCACTTACACTTAACTCTGAATATTGTGTCTTAGCATTTTTTACCTATTTCATCTCTATCTGGGGTTTTACACATCAAAAGACTGTATAGGACATTATTCAGAAGGGAGGGATAAACACTGGTAAATTACTCTTTACCGGCACACCAACCTCCTGTTTCAACATGCTAAACACAAGGGCTTGGCAATAGATCCAAAATTAATAGAAACTAACAAAAAATATCAGTGCTTAAAAAGTTGGACAAACCTTATCTATGAACTATGCAGGCAAAAAAAACAAAAACAAAATAATTGCACATTGATCATAATCCAGGCTAAATGTTTGATCACTCTGGATGTAGATTTTAGGTCATATCGCCCCGCACTACTAAGCATATATATTTAGTAACAACCAACAAAATCATCAACAAACCTTCAAAGGTAACATCTTATAAGACTCCACAAATGATGTGCTCTTATCCTGAGTTTAAAAATGACATCTGAGATCTCAGACAGATATGAAAATTTCAGCAACTTCACAGGAAATTTAAACAGTACATAAAACTCAACACTGTAATGTTGGTGTAAGGCCTGGTTTATGCTTCTGTGTTGAATTGATGCTTTATCATACATAAGGCATAGGTCTGCAAAAATGTAACTACATGATGTTTTGAAGGCAATTGAAATAACAGAGAGGGTAATTAGATTCGAAATGAGGGATTCTTCTGCCTGGTAGAACTCAAGTACAGTTTACTATCACATACATGTCTTTCTGACATTACTCTGCCTAGCCCTCAGGTAACGGCATCAGGACTTATGTTTGAGCGGTGCATCCCTAAAGGCTACTACCATAATGCTGTAATGTTCTACTACCCAGATGTAAATAAGCACGGGTGACAGATGGCAATTCGTAGTTTTGCTGTATTTTAGAAGAACAGTTGTATGTCTGTTTAAAGTGGCATATAAATACTCAAATGAAGCATAGTGTTACCAGCACATGGACCAAATGGCTCCCTGTCCATTTTAGAATTAATTTAAAGATTTTAATGTTTGTTTTTAAGTCACTAAATGGTCTGGCACCTCAGTACATCTCTGACCTCATACACACCTAGGCCCCCTCCAGAGCACTGAGGTCTGCTGATCAGATGCGTCTTGTCGTGCCAAAAAGCCGACAAAAGACGAGGGGTGACTGAGCTTTTTCAGTGGTAGCTCCTAAACTGTGGAATGAGCTACCCACCCAAGTCAAAATGGCCCCCACCCCGGATACTTTTAAATCACGTCGTGAAACTAATTTTTACTCCTTGGCTTTTAATACAGCATGAGAGTTTGTGTTGGTCTCTGTTTGTCCTTTAATTTACTATAGTTTTAATTGCACTATTATTTATTTCTACTGTTTGTATTTGTTGTGCAGCACTTTGGTAACCTTGTTGTTTTTAAAATGTGCTATATAAATAAAATGGATTGGATTGGATTGGATTGGATTGGACCTAAACGTTTTTATTGGCACTGTTTAATCCCAGGCTCTGTGACCCTTTGTCTAGCTGTGTTGAATAAATTGTGCTCAATTCAGACTGTTTTCTGAGTCGGAAATTGTTGGTTAGTTTTCATTTAAATTTGTTTAAATGAGGAAATTAAATCATCCTTAATTGACATTGAGATCAAAAAGTAAGTAGTATGAAGCTGAAAGCGACAGGGGACAACCTTAAATGAGTATAAGGTTGTAAAACATTTACATAACAAATAACATAAAGGATGGGGAAACTTAGAACTAAACTGAGCATGACAGGTCTTCATGCTGGAGAGATCAGGCAAAATATGTTTTTACATTCTAAATGGCTTCAAAACAAAGTGTATGCAAAGAATGGATCATGTGAGTGCTGGTGCCAAGACAGAAAAAAGTTGAATACATAATATATAAGAGAGCATACATGTTACAAGGACAGCAGGACCTCACATTCTGTGCCAAGGGTCACTGCAGCACAGTGTGAACAGTAGTCTATACACATGTGTACTGTATATGTCACTATATGCAGTCAGCCTATATAAAACTCAAAGAGACTTTGCTCAACAGTGTCATGTGACCTTGTCTCTATTTCACTGCAGCTGCCAAAGGGTGGACGTCTTTGTTTCATTCGGCTATTCCCCTTGCTCTGTTTGCCTTCATTAAAGAGCAGGTGTTGAGATATGCTGAGTGGGAGTGGTTGTAAAGGACGAATGGAACCAGCGATGGTGTGGGGAGGGGGCTTGTGGTTTCACTACCAACTGATCAAATTACAACAGGCATCAGTAGCTCAGTTTCCATTAGAAGCAAGGAAGTCAATCCTCCAGGGTCGATTTGGGAAAAAAGTGTGACAACTCTAATGGACAATCACCATTTGCATGTAAATGTGAGAACTTTTGCCTTTCAATTCAATTAAATGGAGACAAGCGGAGTGGGCCTCAGTGGCGATGCGCATGAAGGGTCATCCAAAAAGTAATTTGCATGATGTTGCAGGAGAGATGACATTAGCTGAAAGGCAGACACCTCTAACACAAAGGAAAGAAGACCCTGTGCTCTTTACAGGTAGTCACACTTACAAAGCAGAATGAGATGGTCTGTTGAGAAAAGCAAATGTCTGCCTCGTGTTGCAGACGGTTGGGTCAGACAGAGCGCACAGAGTCAGGGTTTAAGAAAACACTGACGGACTTGATTTTCTAGTTTTATGTTTATGCACGTGGTATTGAAATATCTAATATTTTGACAACCTTTGAACATATTTTACTCTATTTGTTCTGGCTGGATAAAAAGTTATGTTTGGTGATGGATGTTGCTGAACACAAATGCTGATAAATACAAATGCTGCTTGAACCATCCTGATCACATAGAAAAGCTTTGTTTTTCACTGTCAAATGCATTGCATAGGGTTTAGTGTTATTTTTATCTAAATAATTGTCCTTAAATTACAATATATCCTAATGTACTGATTACTAATCTCTCAAATCTGTATCAGTGTCGTCTTGGTGAAGCTGGGTTTTACCAATGCAGAGCTCTTCCATAAGGGACCATTTAAAAGACGAAACATCTTGAATATCTTTCTAAACAAGGTATAGACATGACGAACATGTCTTAAACACAAGCTGTTATGTGAATGTGACAAACATTTTGAAACACGTTGCATTTTGAAAGAGGTTTGGTCAAACAATTCTTCACCTGCTGTGTTTCGTGGCTTATATATCACCCATATTAACAGTGTGGAGTAAAAATGTAAGTATTATTGTTAATCATTCTTTACTTTGATGGATCAACTCATGGATTAAGGTCTATGAATCTATGAATGAATAACCCAACACCATCCAGATCCGGTGGTCTTTTATGCACGGATGGCAGAGTCATCATGACAGACTAGACACTGCCAATTACTAAGTGTTTGACCTGGCCTCGGTGTGTCGGTGGTGTGGGGACTGGACCCACCACGGGAAGTCTCCTCCCGTCTGCCAGCAGCAGATGTGCCCTTTGGGACTCAGACAAATAAAAAAAGTGTTTCTGCCTTCTCCAGCGGGCCCTCCCTTCAGCTCCTCCCATTCAGGCCCTTTGGCTTTTTTCTTTTACAGCCCCTGTGACACTGAGTGAAATGAATTGAAAGATCACCTATCAGGGGTTGACTACGACACGGACAAGCACCCACCCACCCACCCCCATCAAGCCCCCTGTCTCTTGTTGGGAGCCCCCGGTGGGAATGTTCACTGTTTGAAGAGTTAACTCTTTAATTCCGTCTGGAATGTTTCCTCTGGGTGGGGCAGTGTAGTGTGTTCAACCAGACCACTAACTTCACTACTGCATCTCCTCCCCCTCTCTCCCCCCTTCATCTCCCTACTAAATTCAATACCTCTATTTCTGGGCAGGGGGAATCGTCCACACTTGGCTGTTAAGAGCAGGTCAGCACAAAATGAGACCTGAGTCTATGCCAGCACGATTACACCTTGACTACACCACAGTAATCCAGTAAATCTGAAAATGCCAATGGCATGTGAAAAATGTCCCACCCACACACACATTTTAGGGTCTTTAATAGATGTTTGCCATCCACACTAATATACCAAAACCCCCTCGACTAAAACATCTCAGTCTAGCAAGTTCAGGTCATTGGAGCCAGCACTGCTATGCCAAATAGCATCACAAATTGGTATAAAATAGTTATACACTTTACCTTTGAGGCTGTGTTTTGGCAACATTGTGGCAATACATTTATGTATCTCAATACGTGGGTATGATTCAAAATATTTGGGAGACATCACAATACTGCAAGACAGGCAATATATGTTATTCTTAAATATGTTTCCGTCTCTTTATTGAGAAAAAGGAAAAGTGGATGGAGTCAGAAATGGCGGAGAGAAAAGGAAATGACATGAAACAAGAGGCCAAGGGTGGGAAATTAACCCTTGGCCACTGCTTTGAGGATTGTGGCCACTCAATGTTGGGTGTGCCACTGTCACAGTATAAAGACTATACTGCCTTAATTACAAAAAAAGTAAAAAGTTACCAGATTAAACTTTTTGTGTGTTATGTGGATTAAAATCTGGAATGCGAAAAAAAAACAAAAAAAAAACAAATATATATATATATATATATATATATATATATATATATATATATTTACAGTCATGGAAAAAATTATTAGACCACCATTGTTTTCTTCATTTATGTGTTCATTTTAATGCCTGGTACCACTAAAGGTATATTACCTGAAGAATACAATAAACACAACAAAAAATGCAGCTAATTACATAATACTTTATGTCCCATTTGACATGCTTAAGCTTAACTGTATTCCCAGGGTATACAAGAGGCCATTTCATGTCATAAGCAGAACTGCACATGCAAAGGCCTAGAGTGGTTTCCTGCTTATGTTCAAGCCGTAGCGCAACTCAGAAGTTGTCAGCTCTCACATAATGCCTAAAACAAAATAATTATGTGAAGCCACAAAGACAGCCATCTTGGCACTGCTGGAAATTGGCAATAAGTGAGAGAGAGGTAGCCAAAAAACTGAAGATCTCCAAGACAGCCGTTCATTACACCAAGAAAAAGCAAGCCGAACATGGTACTACCAAATTGCCAGCTGGTAGAGGCGGGAAACGTATTTCTACCCCATGAGATGACCGTGCACTCATCCGTTCCTGTGTCAGGAATCGTCGTCAGACCTCCAGGGACCTTAAAAATGAGCTGGCACTGTCGAGAAATGTGACTTGTTCGGCAAGGACAGTTCGAAACCGACTTCTTGAAGCTGGTCTAAAGTCACACAAGGCACGGAAGAAGCCCTTCATCAACGAAAGGCAGAGGAAGGCCTGGTTACTCTTTGCTAAGGATTACAAGGGTTGGACTGTTGATGATTGGGCTATGGTTCTCTTCAGTTATGAATCAAATTTTGAGTTGATGCCCACTCCAGCCAACTTACTGGTTAGGAGGAAGCCTGGAGAAGCCTACAAACCAGACTGTCTTGCCCCTACAGTAAAACATGGGGGTGGATTGGTGATGATCTGGGGTTGTTTCAGTATGGGTGGAACAGGGTGTGAAGTGTGAATGAACCAGGTCACGTACAGGGCTAATCTTGAAAACAGTCTTCCATCAGCTGGAAAACTCTTTCCTGCCTTGAATGACTGGATTTTCCAACAAGACAATGCCACTTGCCACACGTCAAGGCCAGTTAAAGCATGGATGGAAACCAGAACATTTGAACATGCCTTGGCCTGCTCAATCAACAGATCTAAATCCAATTGAGAATTAATGAACTCATGAGCTATTTTTGTTGTTATCATTATATTTGTCCAACCAAATGTACCTTTAGTTGTACCAGGAATTAAAATGAACAAGAAATTGAAGAAAACAAGGGTGGTCTAATGATTTTTTCCATGACTGTAAAATAGAAAGAAGTTTTGTGAGTTTTGTGAGTTGAAACAGCATCACAAATATCTTGACGCTTAAGTGTGTCTACATGTTGTCTCACTATGTGATACTGGATACTTATCCAGACTACTGTTTGGCGACTGCAAAAAAATGTCATACACTTTGTGGGAATAAAAGGCCATAAAATATACCGTAAAATGGTCACACGCTATGCTATTTGAGTACATAATGTGATAATAAATTTTATGGTAGGAGACAGAATTTTATGACTCAACCTTTGAATGTCTATATTGACTATCTTTAAATACAGCAGACAGTTCAAATCAAGACGTATACTCCTATCATGCCTAAAAACTATCTCTACTAGAAAATGGAAGTGCAGAATATAATTATGCAGCACTAAGAGTTCAGTTATAGCCCCTTATTTGTTTCCATTCTGACGCAAATTCAACCACAGCCATAACAGTCAGGCTACATTAAGCAGAGTGTAGCATCAATCAGAAAAAGGCCATTAAAAAAGGGAATCCAGTTTTTGAAGCCAGGTCCCCCTCAATCCAACTCAACCAGCCGAGGCCAGCTTTAAATGAGGCAAAGCAACGTTCACACAGCATTGACCTACAAACATAAACCAAAAAATACCGCAGTAACCCACCATATCAATGAATGTAAACACTACACCTTACCCCGGCTTGTTAAAAAATGTTGGACCACCAAAACCCAAACTGAGGAAGAGTGTTTGCAGTGTTCAGCATTTTCAACATTTTTATTTCTGACTGACTGTAAAAATTTAACTCTGCAAACCACATCCAGAAAAGTGGGGCCTTTCTGTTAAAGCAAACAGAAAACAGAGTAAAAGAACAGCAGGTCATTAAAGCATTGACAAGGATTTCTTCCAATGAGATCCAAATAAAGTTAAAATAAGACAGACATTAGTCAGCCTGATCTATTGTGTTGTAGCAAAGAAGACAATTTGGGAAATTGGGGTTAAACATTTAGTGTCCAAGCAATTTATCACAAAGGCCGATAGTAATATGATTTAGCAGTCATGAAGTCATTCAGATAAGGAAGAACCCGGGTGGGAATCAAAGCGGTTTACATTGCTAGGAGGACAGATGAAGAAAAATTAAAGGTATGGTAATATGTTTAAGACAGTTTACATCCAGGTTTCAAAGAACATTGAATCATTTATTAGAGTTTGATTAAGGTAGAAAATTATGATTTTGAAGAAACTGCAGATAAACAAATCCATTCATTTTCTTTGATTTAATTAAAATGTTAAATTTTTGATTTAAACTGACAAGAGTTGAGGAGGAGGCTTTAGGTTTTCCTATCCAGTCTCTAAATACCACCCTATCTGGCTAAAACTTGTCATTTTGAGTCAATACTGATGTGTAGCCCTGCCAACATACAACAGCTATAATACAGCAGCTCTAAAATGTTTTGATCCTCCTAGGTTCAGTTTAAAAGTCTGAAAGCTATACAGCAACATTTCCGTGTGATATCTACTGCTCAACTTGTATCCCTCTAATAACATCCATCCTCCATTCCTTAAAAAAATTAAGCTGTGTCAACACATGCATCAAACTCTTGAAAACTTCACCGATTTCTTGGTTGGCTGCGTGTGAATGCAAAAAGACAAATAACTCAGCCCCCTGGGCCCTGGTAACAATTCCACAAGACGTTGGGTTAGCTGCTGTGAGAGCACAGCAGGCGATGACATAGATGTCACGCAACTAGCTACACATAATGGGACGAATTAAATCAGAGGTTGAAGAAGCAGAAATATTTCAAACAAGAACAGTGAAGATGTCCACACATCCATCTATTTACATTTAACATTGAAAAAAATGCAGAAAACTGTCATCATAGCAGTTAAGGGAAGACTGTGAGGGACATAAAAACAAGCAATTTTGGACAAATGTTCCTGAAAATTTCTAGTAAGCTTCTGAGTTAAATTGTTAAAGAAGGTTTAGTTTCACTTAATGAAAGCATCTTGCTAAAGAAAGGAATTACTAAATTTTACAGACATCCTTCTTGGCTACTTCATATTACAAAAGAATATCTTAATTCTTAGAAAAGTCTAAATGAATTTATTTCAACACAGGTATTACATATTAAAGTCAAGCCCGGTGTTCTGTGCAATCACTGCCAAATGTTTTAATGGACCTCTGCCTTCCTCATTATTTCTAATCTGAGTGACCTCCATTTGCAGGCAGTTTGTACAAACAGGGGTCAGACAGTAATTCCATCCTTATTACATCAGCATTACAGGAAGTCCAGTAAACAGAATAAGACTAAGTACACAATTTGAAACCCACAGATAGTTATGGCATGTCAGACATTAACATAACATTAACAAAGCAGAAACCAGGTCAGAATTGCGTGTCCAGCATGCACACCCCGCACTGAGGCCTCCTGACTCCCACTGAGACACTACTTAGACACATTGCGATACTATTGTATGATTCTCACACATACATCAGGCCTCCCAACAACCCTGCAGTGATCGCCTGCTAGATCAGGGAAGAGTTGTTCCACATTCCAGTGTCAAAATGAGTCCAACTTGAGTCCATTTGCTGAATACAATGTCCTCCTCATCTATCATAAATGAACCATAAACGAGGCCAAACATTCCTGCCTCTAAAAGCTCACACACAATCCTTATTGATCTCTGCGCTGCAGCCGTGCAGCTCCCCACTTCCTGGCTGATGTGTTGCTGGGGCGACAGTTAAATTATGCAACAGTGCCGGCTCAACAGACAGGTTTCAGTGCCCGAGCAGCAGAAGATGGGATCAAGGACAACAAATCACGTAGGGGCTCCAGAAACCACTTTGGACCGCTGTGGTCTTCTGGCCCTAGTTGACCAACATTTCTTCTGTGACAAATGTAGCTCCTAATGCCTTCTACATGATTTACTTCTGTAAAAACAACAATTTCCAGCTTTTCCAGATCTGGAGCATACCTAGATTTACACGTCTCTGATGTGTCCCAAGTGTCAATCCACAAATCTTCTGATTCTTTGTGAATCATTTGATGTGATTGCATAAGAATTGATACTATTTTCTCCTATCTGGAATTTAGCCTGACAAAAAACACAGAAGAGGAGGACTACTAACTTTAAATTATGCAGTGGGATGCGTTCTGCCTGCTTTTGCTCTCCACACATACTGTTTTTCCTGCATACAATAAAGCCTGCTAGTGCATAATTGCTCAATATAACTACGTACTAAAAACAGAAACCAGAACCCATATCCCTGAGTACGGATTCTACAATTCTTTGTATAATCCATGAAAAAGGGATCCTACTGAAAACAAGCCAAGAATCAGCTAGCCTGCAGCCTCTTTGGGTGTGATATCCGCCAAAGCCTTGGAGAAACACTGCTTTTAACGGGAGACTGCTTCATTCAATGTAGCTTAGGAAAATGTTGGTCCATGGAAAACATCTTGCTATTAAGTGCACTGTTTGGAAGCAACCCAGAATTGATTTCTGCTGGAAAAGGGAGGATATAAATAACAAGGTTGAATCAGTCTGTAGAGTTGTGTACTTGTTAATATGCATTTAGGCATTTTAGACTATATAGGAGGCATTTTTGGACACTAACAAAATTAAAAACAAAACTATGTGTGGACACTAATGCATTGACTTGATGCCTAGTTTCATGCCGGACAGGCACTACTGAGACTTTGGTTGTTTTTGAAATGGTCTGCTACATACTACCTACTAATGTAGTAGGTAGTAGGTACTGCCTACTACATACTGTGTTTGAATTTAGTCTGTAGTATGACTGTTCTGTTCGATCTGTGTTGCAGTACGCTGAGCCAGACGTCACTGAATTTCTGGTTTCGGAAAGCAGAAGTAAACAATGGCCAAGCTGATAGATAAACTGCTTCTTTAGCATCCACTTATTTTAAAAAGTTGAGAAGGGGTTTATATGGAATTTAATATTTTCATAGCACCTACAAACTGAGTTCCCCCCGTCAAAAAAGAAGAAGCATAACTTTAGCGCTGTGCATTCTGGGCAACAGATCGCGGGGCAGACTGGTCAAATGCATACTGTGACATTTTCCCAAATCAGTAGACATCCGGGGAGTTTTGGCATACTGCAGATTTTGCTCTTGTTCACATACTGCTTACTACATACTGAATTTTGGCCAAATCAGTACGTACTGCTAGTATAGTAGGTGGTTTCAAAAACAGCCTTTGTCTACAGCCCTGTGATCTGATGAGAGAAGACCTCCTCTCTGTCTTGCAGCCTTGTCATCTGTCCACTCTGTGATCACAGCAATGCAAATGTAGACATGCTCTGCTGGCCAACTCTAGTTTGTCTCATTTGCCAGAAGGTGCATGGGAACACACAGCATAGGAACATAAAACTTGTTTGCCTGTACAACAAAAGCCTCTTCACTTAAACACCACCTGTGGCGCACAACATCACATCCCTTCGTTTCAATATCAAGCTGATGCGACTGAAGCCATGTCACCACGATATAGTTGAGCATACGACCCGATGTCTGTTCTGCTGGCATGATTAAAACTCCATTAATCACAGGGAGATTATCACAAGGAACAGAGGGGTCTACCGACGTGTGTGTGTGTGGGTGTGTGTGTGAGCAGACGGGGTGGGGAGGTGGATTACAGGGGTCATGCAGCCTCTGTCCCACTGCGACTGAGGCCACAGTGCTAAGGCTGGCCTGATGCCCGCCCTGCTCTCTTTCACCACGCGACGCCTTTGTCCATCTCCTTGTTTGACAATTATTTACTCTGCTGTTTAGGACAGGGCTGAGGTCACCACACATACATCACTGACATAAAAACACTGGCCTGACCTGTGCCTGTCCACCCCCATCTGATCTGTATCAACCCTAAAAAATCAGGTACACTAGAAACACTTGGGATTACAGTGCTAAAAGACGGACTCATCAAAGAGTTATCAGTCAAGTGTTGCTGCTGGGTGAGGCAGTGACATAGACCTGAACATGTTTGTTATGACATGTATGTCCTGTGCTGTTTGTTCTTATTCAGCAGTGGATGACTCATGTTCCAACTATTACATTGCTAAGTGCAATCATCATTAGCAGCTGTTTGAAATAATGATGAATTAACAAATGGACATTATCAGTAGCGGTCGACCAATATGGGTTTTTCAATGGAAGATGGCCGTAACAATAATTAGAAAGCAGGTTGGTCGATGGGCGATATATAATGCTGAAACCACATTGTTGTTATTGTTGGTTTTGATTTGATAAATACATCAGTTTAAACAAACAAACAACCTCCATTATTCTATGCAGGGTCATGTTAGCCATTGACATGTTTTGAACAGATTTTTATAGGAATAAAGTTCATTAAATAGAAATCACATAGGGTTTTGCTATATTTCAGAACATGACTTATACTTTTGACGGACGCAACAGTAAAAAACTTTATTCTATACATCATAACAGAATATATGATATATTAAACACTAGTCAACAACTGTTTTTAGATTTGATACGTAGGATGGGACGTTATCACTTAGGAGGATATTAACATTGCTTGACAGCAGCCCCACTAACAAGGTTACCTGCAGTGTCTGCAGACATTGTAAAATGTTTTAATCTTTGCATCACCATTACACCACTGTGCATTACACATTGTAGAAGAGACGTTACAGGAATGTAAATATTCTGCTTTGAAATGGTTGTGCGTAAGAGTCAATTGGTTAGGTTACTAACCCATAAAGAATGGCTGTGAAACATAATCCATCTGTGCATTGCCAGTTCAAGCCAGGACTTTTCCGCCAATGATGCGCCTTGCCATCAAAAGGTAAATGTCACAGTCGTAATGGTAGAGCAAAAGTCCCCCGCAGAGCTGGTATCAGGGATAGCAACAAAGGATAAAACAGCGTAAATGCAACATTGGAATTGGTAAGAGTGCTCTGTATTATGTGTGAATGTGAGTGTTTATACAGCTCACATTAACAACACTAATGTTGCATTGTATGGGATCGAACTGTAACCACTCATGTAGAAAAAAAAGCTTATGCAGAAGTGTAAAAAAAATGTAGTTCCTTGAGTGTCCACTTGAGGCTGGCGCCAAAAGCTCAGGACTCTGTGTTAACAATGCCAGATATTAAAGCAAATCTAAACGCATTAGCAGGCCGGGTGTCTGTTTCTTTGGTTGATCGAAAGTTAGTTGGAGTTATTATTTCCAATACAGCTACCCAGAAACCAATGGTTGACCTCACTGAGTCTACTTTCATGTTATGTTTACGTTTCAATGTAAACTTTTAAAGGCATACTTGTGGTAGAGGTTCGTCATAGCTCTATTTCAGAATAACAAAAATGATTTTGAAGGGTTATAGAGGCATTGTTGGATTAAACAAATATTGGATTAAATAAAATCCAATGCATCAAAAGAAAAGACCCACTGATTAGAATAGCTACACTTGAAACTGAGCTTGTCTTGACACTTTTCCCCAACTAACTATAGCAGAGATTGGCCCCTAAATGTAATAACTTAATTTATAATTCACCTTTCAAAGCCAAAGTTACAAGGTACCCATGTGTATTTTAATGCAGCTTAGGTTTTCTTTTTCTGCTTTAAACCAAGAAGCACCAAACAATAAACCCCCCCCTCTTAGACCGAAGGTTTAGTAAACTGTTTGGGGTCAGCTCCAGTTATAATCCTGTCTCCCTGTAAACAGCTCTGGATGGAATCAGGAACCAAACTTGTCACTCTTATCTGTAAGGACTCAAAGCATGGCAGTATCTCTGTCACAGATTACTTTGGGTAAGAGTCTCTACCAATGGGACGGGCTAAAGGAAAATGTTAATGTTAATATAAAAGGCTTTCTGTACATTAGCCTCCCCTGGCTAGTCATCCCATCTCCCCTCTGCCTTTGCTTTAAAAGGATAATAAATGTGCCCCCCGCATTATTACAGAGGTCGGTATTTGTGGCATCTGCCAGGCTTGTCTCAGGCCTCCTGAAGACAATGACATCAAAAAAAAGAAAGAAAAACAGTTCCCCTGCCTCCACTGTACCCCTCCCCCTACAGCGGTGCAACCTGAAACTGCCTGAAGAGATGAGCCGTCATTAAATACTGCAGAGCTGACATAATGACAGGAAAGATAAAAGAGAGGAACAAAAAAAGGCCAGACCAATTCTCGTCCCATAATGCCTCCCCAACCCCCTGGCTCAGCCCGCCTCTCCTAATAAAAGACACCAGGCCACAGATAGGGCACTGGTCAGCTACAACTTTGCTGCTGTGATCTTCTGTTCTAACAATGTTCAGACAAAGCCAGGGCCGCCCTCACACAATAATAATACTCCCCTCTACCTCTGGGAACAATGAACAGTCCCAACAATGCAGAGAAACTCCATTTCATACAATGTCCACATCAAACAGAATGAGCTTTTTAATCATCCACAGAGGAACAAGTTTATGTACTATAATAATTATTAATCACAGTGCTTCTATTGCTCCTCCTCCTCTTGTCTTCATTCTACTGCCTCACTAAATTTAGAAATTAGGACTGCCGAAGAGCCATTCAAAGACATTTGCCTTTAAATAGACAGTAATAAAATCCAGACACATGATAGTCCAGCACCCTCAGCCCACTGATCAAGCTCAGATATGTCCTCTGTCACTGCCTACTCTTGTGCAACGTGTGCTTTTTATATCACCTGCAGGCTGCTGAGCTTCTCTGTAACTTGCTAGTTCCCAAGCTATGATGCCAAACCACATGTAGCCCAACTTGGCTCCCAGTTGGCATTCCAGCGTCCTGTAACACTGTGCTGAGGCAATATTTACCTTCAAGGGAAAGTGAGCTTGGCACACAGCCGAAACTCTTGGGGTGGCGGGGGTGTGACGGTGGGCTGCTACCGTGGTGTACTACATCTAACCTTCCCACCCACCCAAAATCCTCGTGCTGACCCGACCAACCACCCACAGCCTCACAGCGGCAAGCCCTGCCCCTCTTGACTCCGCTACCTGGATCCGAGCCAAACCAGAGCCTGAGCCGAGCGCCAAGAGGGACAGAGAGCAAGACACACACACACACACACACACACACACACACACACACACACACACACACACAAATACGCACACACAAATACACACACAGAATACAAGCACAGAGGGAGAGAAGCAGTGAGTGTGAACGCATTGAGCCCCAACCTGGCCTGCTGCCAGCACTCACTTAGGAGGATTTTTGGCCACAAAAGCCAATCAGCGGTCAACCATCCACAGAGATTTGAAGTGTCTCACAAAGATACAGCTGGAGAGGTTTTTCCAACAGTCAAGATTAAGCAGTCACTCACAGCAGGGGGGGCCACACTGAGATATCCAACAAAACACTCAACAGGAGAGTGGTGGAATGAGGAAGCCTTTCTCCCTCCGGTGACAGTAAACAAGACATTTCATTATTGGGCTCAATGCTGAGTCACAAGAAAAGTTACAACATATCAACTTTTAGGACAGAGTAGGATTCTTGAAGTGTGTCTCACACTTGAGTAATCCTGGTTGTATTTGCATGACAGGAGAACTTTTGCTTGAGGGCAATGTTTAAAAGCATTGCTGCCCAAAATCAGAATGAATCTATTACAGAGGAGCAGTGTGGCAATAGAGCAGGGGCAGTGAACTAACCTGTCTGAAGTGGTCATCAAAGCCCCAGTCGGTCTGTCCATTCGGAGAGGTAGCAGAGTGAGGCCCCGCTGGAGAGAGACCCTCGTCAGGTTCCTGTTTCACTCTGATAGGTGGAGATGCAGTCCTCTGGGGGGCCGATGCAGAGTAACTGGCGTACGGACGGGCCGGGATGCGGGAGGCGCTCTGCTGCAAAGCAATGGTCTGCTTGCGTAGGAACTCCAGACCGCTGGCACTTCCTTCATCTTCATCACTGCCCTCATCCCCCTCCATCATCTCATTGTCATCATCATCATCCCCAGAATCCCGACCCCTGTCCTCGTCATCTTCTCTCTCAGAGTCCACGCTGCTCTGATTGGACATCCGTGGAGGCAGCCCAATACCTGGGACCCCTACAGGCAGGCCTTTGCCCATGAAGCTGGCCCCCAGAGGCCCTAGCAGCTGCCAGGATAGCCTGCTGGGCAGCAACTTGCTGAGCATACATGATGTGGGCCTCTCGCAGCTTCCTTTCCTTGCGTTCCATTTCCAGTCGGGCCTGCTGCTGGCGCTGGAGCTGCTCCATTACTGCCTCCAACTTCATTCCCCCTGAAGAGCTGCTCTGAGGAAAGGCCACACCAGGCTCCTGAGACATGCTGGGCTGTGGGAGGAAGAATCAGGAATCATGAGAATCTATAGTAAAAACATGCAATGTTCATTTTGCACTACATTAATGTTTGAAATGGAAACTGAGTTGAAAAACATGTGTCCACAGGGATATTATGTGTGATAGAACAGTTAAAATAAAAAAATGCTCTCCATAAACTCTATGTGACCTCACACATAAACTCCACAGTACTCTAGTACTATCTCTAGTATCCATAATGTTGTCTTTCGAGTGGAGTCAGAGATGTGCCTACTTGGCATTTTTGCAGATCCTAACCATAAGAGTTTGCTATCAAAGTAGCCACCCCCCATAAAAGTCTGCTTTTACTTGGATTTCCTCTCTGACATTGATAGCGGTGTAGTGTCAGAGGAAATAGTGTAAAGCCTGGGGAACAAGGGTAAAGTATTTTATAAGTTTTGCCAACTCTTGCTGGATTAAACAGAAAACTGCCATCCCACATGACTGACTGTGCTATTGTATAATGAGCAGACATATCAGCCTAGAGGTGAAAAGTTGATCTCAGTCTCCTTTCCATCTAACTTTATCATGTTGTCTTTTAATAATATGTGGAACATTTTACTGTCTTAAGTTTGATTTTTCATTAGCATCATATTTCTTGTATTGATGTATTTTCTTACATATTCAGTTTGATAAGGTGTCCAAATTTGAAAAAGCAAAGTGAAGTATTCCAACAAATAGCTAAGCATTAACTCTCAGATGAACCATGCATTATTCTATGATGGAAGTGGCTTACAGTGATTTTCATGTTAATACAATCATATGAAAACATTAGACAGAGGAAGAGCCAAATGATTGGCCCCATAGCTTCTAGCAAGGACAGTAAAATGGTCATAGTACAGCTTGCTTTTAAACTACTTAACCTAAAAAGTGATAAAGTACTTCCAAATAGCCTTCAGCACAAACTTTAATGTTAACAAAGAAAGAGTAGACGCTGACCTCTTGTCACCCTAAGAAAACTACACACCCCGTATGAGAAAAAGTTGAAACTGTAAGAATGATGGGCACCTTTTCCGCTTTTGGCGAGCTGCCACATCCTCATAATACGTGGATAACGTTAGCGTAATGGATTTGAGACGCACGCCAAACTAGTCAATAACCACAAAGCATTTTGTACAAGCGCTTTACAGTGTGCTGTAAAACTGTTAAAACAAGTAAAGAAATAACCTACCATAGGGGTAAAATAAACTCAAGAGTTTTTTCTCCTTTTTCTGGTGGAAAGTGTGGCGTCAGCGTTCAGCTTGCTTACTCTTTCCGTGAATAAAACGCGGTCAAACTACGATTCTTTTTCAGCCCGTTACAGATCAGAGAATTGAAGAGGGACGCCAAGCAGGACCACGACTTACCATTTGTGCCTTACTGCTGCCTGAATTGTCCACCATCCTCCTTCCGTGGCTTTATCCTCCTTCTTCCCTCGTTTCTGGCACTCGTTCAAACACTTGTAAACACACACACGCGCGCGCGCACGAGGGCAGAAATACTGTGCATGCACGTTAGATTCACTCCGACTGATCCGCCAGCAGAAAGGCGCTGTAATCTCTCTTCAGGGCGACCTTTACAAATATGGCTGTGTTTCTGTTCCTCTTTCCCCACTGATTTTCCTGAATTTCTTCTTTAATAGAGAGGGGGGACGCCTGGAAAATGGCCAGATCTCATATCTCTCGCAGAGCGCTGAGGTAACTCCCTTCAGTTTTTTTTTCCTCCCCTTCAATTGACACCCCCCGCATGGCGCACAACAGCATTTAGGCCCGCCCAGCACAGCAACAAGTCTCTCAGCCTTTTCAGTTTCATTACACATTAGTTAAGTAGTTTTACCTATAATTTATTCATTGATTGATCCGAATATATTCCTGAATTTGTATAACTTTATCAAATGTGCAAAGCGCGTAAACGTAAATTGCCACGGGTACATTTCTACGCTGTAATCTCAATAAAACGCCAAGAGCAAAGGCATGTGTTCAAGCATTCAAACCAAGTATTGTTAAATAACTTAAACAAATAGCAAACAATAAAATACAAAATAATGGCATTTGGCTCTGAGGCTGTCAGTAGAATATTTGTATCTCTGGAGTCAGA
This sequence comes from Notolabrus celidotus, assembly GCF_009762535.1. Lineage (NCBI taxonomy): Eukaryota > Metazoa > Chordata > Actinopteri > Labriformes > Labridae > Notolabrus > Notolabrus celidotus. The sequence goes on along the minus strand of NC_048274.1, from coordinate 19,752,125 downwards.
TTGCACGATTGGAAATTCCTCTTTCGCCCAATGGAGTGGTGTAAAACATGACGTTTCTTTAACAGTAATCTGTTACAATTTCACACTTGATTTGCATTTGTCATGGAATGACTGTCAATATATGCAACATTTAAATTAAATTCACAAACCTTGTGTTGAAGCGCCTCAAGTTGAATTGCGACAAGGTGTTTTCGAGAACGCAACACTGCTCCATGCTGCCCCCTCGTGTCAACCAACATACTCATGTTATTTATCAACCTGTTTTTCTTTTACTAAAATATTTTATTGATATACCATCCCCTTGAAGAGTACCACTAGATTCATAATAAGCACAGTAATACACATAAACATATATAATAGTTTTATTTAATATTGTAAACCAATAAAGGTTATAATCAAATAAAAAAAGACTAGTGTAACTTTATAAGTTATTGCATTTAGCACTCAATAACACTTAATCATCACAATGTCATATAACAAGCAGATTGTCCCAACAGTTGCATAGTACAGGCGAGTCAAGTGTACTTGCTACTGACCACTGGTGTCAAGTGCAATATTAGTGTACATAAAAACACGGTGCAGAGCCAGGCCTGGAGTCAACACACTTTAAATCCAGCTGTTACATTTAAAGCATTTACCTTACACTAATTCAAGTGACTCGAACATAGTGCGTCAGTTTTTGTAGGAAATCAGAGTTTCTTCCTAAATCTCCTAAATACAACCATGGAGTGCTGAGAGGAGAGTTTATGCATCACTTGTGTTAAAAGTAGAACATTTCTGTGACTTAATCCTGACTCTGTGAAGTACAAATCAACAGTCTGACTTAACCAAATGTCACTGTTTCCAGTTTGTTACTGTTAAGCGTAGGTCAAGTGGTCTGAAATATCACTTTCTGTGTAAATGAGTTATGCCTTGTAACAATTAACATCACAGCATAAAATAAAAGGGTGGTCTGCACATAAGTACAACAGCCATACCTTTATCTTGCCTTAAAACCTCTATGCCCTTACACATGTGTACATTTGAATTCACTTAAATACCATTGAAGGGAATGTTACTTTCTAGTTGCACTCATTTAACACAAACACATCTTCTGATAGTGATCACTGTCACTTGCTCTGTTGCTGAACTTCATTTGTTAATGCAGTTCAAACTAACACCATCAAATAATAGTAAACTATATTCCAGGGAGTAAACACGTGAACAGATTCATCCTATAATAAAGTGATACAAATACATTTTTACCTTTCCTTCAGACTAGGGGCTGCCATTTTTGGGAAAAACAGAACAATGTGAAAATGATGCCTATAAATGTGGCTCATAGATGTTAGACATAATCCTCAGTCAAATTTTTAATCAGATGTACTGTTTTCAACCTGTAACAACTTTTTTTTGGTGTCCAAAAATAACAACCAATAAATTAGTAATAAATAAATATAACGTAACTTTTATCTATCATATAATGCGCTGTTTAGTCAAAGGAGGCATCCTTTTTGAAGAGTCATGTCTGATTATGGATAGAGTTTCTTGTCCAAAATATGCAGATTAATCTTGGGGAAAAAAATAAAAAACACTCAATAAACATGTATAATTTAACTTCTTATTAACCCCAATTCCCAGAGATTATATATATATATATAAAATGAAGAAGCCAACTTAAACTAAAAGCAAATACATATAACCACAGTAACAAATGTCATAAGCTGACTTGTGTTGAAATCTATCCTATAATTTGCTTTAGTGTCTATAATCTCTTTGAAAAGATTTCGTAAAATTGACAAACATTGTTATCTGGAATGTAACTTAAATCTGTGATACAAAGATTTGTTAAATCCAATGGAATCGACATCTCATTGGTCATCTATCAAAGCTCTTCAGTATCATCTTCTTACATTTTCTGCACAGCGCAGCGCAGTCGGTGTGGGTATTACTTTTATACTGTTGACTAGTTTGAAAAACTATTTTTCTTTTTTCTTTTTCTGTAGTGAAACGTCTACAGACCAGAGCATGTGTGTGTCCTTCTTAGTATGCAGCAGTTTGCCCAATGAGAACATGTGAAATGTAAAGAGCTCTTCTGTCTTTTAAGACAAAATGTAAAAAAAATATGGAACAGGTAGAAACTAATCCCGCTCTAGGTTTATCTCAGCCCCGTTTGTGATAACAACGTGCTTTCACATCCACTATAAAATCTGGTCTAATCCAATGCAAACTGTACTGTCTATCCCATTTCAATTCAGTGTTATGTTATTGGAATTAAAGCTAAACATCACTTCTGAGATGGATAAAGTATAAAAACCGAAAATAAAATATCAGAAACAGCCAGTTAATGAAACACTAGTCAGGCTAAGTCAACAGTTAATTGAGATGTCTTCACATTGAAGTTACTTTTATAACTGCCACACAGCCGTTACATTAAAACTCAATGTGTGCATGTCATGCTGAGAGGGCTGCAGACCTGTTCACCAATGCAGGACAAAGTAATCATCTCTGCATTGGGTCAAAAAGGACACAATGTATCCCAAACTATTGTTTACACTACCGCTCTATTTGGACAGGTGGCTTAATAAACGTTTCATGTGGCTCTATAAAAAGAAATAATAGAAATAAGAAAATACACAAAACTTTGGGTCACAGTGGATAAGGCTTGTTCTTTTGTTCCTTGTGTTGTCATATGGGTCGAGTGGTCTCGGTGCAGGCAGTCCTGCATGAACAGAAGTTTGACTTCACGGCTGGAAGTCCTTTAGGCAGCACCGCAGTGAAGCTGGTTCAGAAAGAAGGCCTCAGGCAGCAGTAACAAAAGTCAGGAACAGGAACTGGAGCCAGACCTTATAAAAGTTTGAGTCACTTTGCCGGCATCACTGCATAGAGCAGGACGGGCCCTCGGAGCAGCAGCACACAGAGGAGCCCATCGCTTTGGGTGGAATCAGGTCCAGGTCCTCATCATCGGGGATCTCGTCCAGGCGGTAGCCATCCTGAAGCAGCTGCTTGCTTAAATCAGGATGAACCTGGAGAGTAAATACATGGCTTTAACTGTTTAATGCTGAATGATTACTGGTTTGTGTTGCTAATGACAGCCTAAAAACATAAGGTGTAGCTCCCTCTGCTCTCTGAAACTGAGCAAACTCAGGTAACCTCAAACACACAGGATGTAAAATATGTAATATTCAAAAAAATGAGAGGAAACACAGAACTACTCTGATTGTTCTTGGGTACTTTGACACTTAATATATTCTTTGATCAGTTATTTAAATTTTTTTAAAAATTTCTAATTATCTAAGAAGGGGCACAAATTAATAACTCAAGTGACTTTAGGGTTCAAGATAGTTAATTAATACTCAGGTGGTCCTATGTTGATCATTAACAGTAATAGCAAAAGACAGCTTTTCATTTTATCTGCCATCAAATCAGCTGACCCCCCTGCTTTATAAATACAGCACGAAAGATGAATGGAAGTCTATGAGTCAGAGACCACAAATTAATTAGGTAAGTGATAATGTCTCACCCTGTTGGGATTTGCATGACTACCAGCTGACTGTACAAGACCAACAGAAAATAACAGCAGCATCTCTATAAGGTCTCCTTCATCATTACTTTCAAAGCCTGCTGGACTTTCCTCTTCACTCAACCAGTCCTGTAACACTGTCAAAAGACAAACTGTGTTGCAGTTTGTGGTTGCTTCATTTCTGTTTTCTTCAATATGGGTGGCATCTCTTTGACTCAGCTCTTTGTGTTTTTACATCACTGGCTAGTTCTGCACTGTTTTCCACTTCTTTTCTCTGCTGTTGCCTGGTCTGCCATTAACCATCAATTCAAAGTTGTACCCTCAAAATAAAGTTGATATACAGCATTTCCTGTTAAATAAAGGTTTAAATAATAAAAATACACAGTTCCCTAGATGTGTTGTAGGTCCTTTGCACAGATTGAATTTTACAATGTGTGGTGTTCAGTGTTGTTCCCTTGCATCACCTTTGCTATTCAGACTTAAAATTGTTGTCAGTGGTTTCGAACAATCAGATCATATTTTAACACAGCCTCCTGATTAGTAAGACAGCCGGGTAATAACTCAAGTTCAGCATGACTTTATTTTTCTTATTTGCACCATAGCTATGATGAAACTTCCAGTGTTGATTTACTAAAATTCAAAAAAACAAGTAGACAGCGTTTAGGTTCTGTTTGAAGGCAGAGGAACAACTCAGCGACATATCTGAGCTCAAGAAACAGCCTGAGGCCCATTGGTAAACCTAAAAAACAAACATGGTGAGGTAAAAATACAGCACTCTTCAGGCTTCAGTACTGTTTCTGCAATATGTATAAAAGCAGGCTAACACAGACAAGACCTGTGGCCTGTTGCACCAGCTCTGTATAAGTTGAGTCTTGATTTAGGGTGTAAAGTCCACACTAAATCACATGTTGAAACTAGTTAAGTTGTTTCATTGGTTGGTTGCACCAAGCAGACATTAGGTTCATCTTAAGTTGTGGAGCATAACATCCAAACCGACCAAATACACTCACAGAATGATGTTTCTGTCAGTATGATCAGTCAGTGAAAAGCTCTCTTCTTAACGTGGTGTTTTTTATGTGCTGACTCGCATGCCTGTTTCCCCTAAACAGACCAACAGCTGGATAGAACTGTTAACTCCCATTAATCGCCTGACAGCAACATAAAGGTAAAATATGACGAAGCATTATGTCAAGGTGATAATATACAGTGTAATGTAACCAACAGTGACACTGAGTGGTGAATCATCAACTACAACACACTTTAATATAATGGTACTCTATTATTGTGAAGATGTACGGGAATTACTTTGTTCTGGAAAGTGAAAGAAGAGGTCCAGACAGGACGTAAAATTAACACCCCCCAAGTGCCAATGGCGGGTAAAAAATTAATTTGGCATGTAAAAACAAAACACACACCCACCAGTGGCTGATGGAAAATTTGTATCGCATTTGAGGTTTTGTTTTCATACTTTCGCCCATTTCTGCTGACTGTCAGGCTATTTTGACCCTCGCGGCGCGCAGTACTCGTGTTGTGATTTGGTACGTCGGGAACGATAATATGTCGCAGACAAAAACCAGCCTGAAAAACCTTCTGCAGCTCCACGTCTTTCAAAACAATGACCAGACAGGTGTTTAATGGAGGACTTAACACCTACTCAGAAGTAGGTGTGAGATTTAAGTTGTAATTCAAGTTCAAGTTGACCCCTACAGTGTTGTAGAGTGTGAAAGTTCAGAGTAAACTCTGTCCTAAATTAGACATTGCATTCAGACTAGGTAACATCGGAACTTTTTCTTAGCTGGTGCAACCCTGTGCGGGTTTGAGTTCTAGATGTTAGATCTTACCACATCATGAGAGTTGCAAGGTGAAAGGTAGTGTATTCAAAGTGTGTGCTGCCCTGACAAGCCAAACTGATGTGTGATCACGCCTAAGTCTCAAGGCCAAGAGAAGAAAAGACAAACCGAAGCACAGGTTGAGAATTACAATGGCATAGTCTCTGAGGACACCACATGGACGGCAAAAAAAAATAGATTTTTGCATACACAACGCCACAACAGTCACTGAGCCGGTTTGACTGTGAGACAACTGAGGTTCAGAGAGCATCCAAAGAAGGCAAACTCACCTCAGCTGAAGAGTATCCTGAGGAATACTGCTCAAAATCAATCTCTTCATCACTGTAAAGACAAGAAGGACAGGTTCTGTCACTTAGAAGTAAACAACAAAACGTGTTGAAAGGTACATATGCAGGGAAGGAAGTTATAAGATACCAGAACGTTGAACGTTGATTTGATCTTAGTAAAAAATCTAACTATAAGCAGGAAGTGTGACTTAAGCAATGAATTAACAAAATCCTGCACCTTCCTGTAAGTTTGTGTGGAGGTGTGGACATGTTGTGAAACAGTCAAATACTTCTCTGCAGGTTTTGGTTGAAAATATGATTGTAAGTCTGTCTTTCTTAGGCTTTGGTGCTTTTCAATACTATGGATGTAAAAGTAACTATTGCTGTAACATTTCAAAGCACATTGTATTGAAAGGTATCAAAATGTTGACAACCTCAGCAAGGGCAATAATAAACTAACTATACTGGGAATAATAACTTTTAAGTAGAATATCTTATTTGAAACATTTCCACTGGGACTTGTTTTGTCTAAGCTCTTCCATAAACTTGTTCTTATATCTTCTCATAAGAGTTACTACAATCACTATAACCCACAAATAGACCGATACTTTATAATTTAGTTGAAATCAGTACTATGTGTTTAAAATTAACAACCTCCCTTCACTTTCATTGCATGTCATCAAAAGGTATGGAAGGTTGAAGGAATTTTTTCAAGCAAGAGAGGAGAGTTCAGTGCTGTTCAAGTGAAATAGAGTGAATAGATATGAGACAAAGGCTGTTTGGAAACGGCCTCTACATACTACTTACTACTGTAGTAGGCAGTAGGTACTGTCTACTACATTCTGTGTTTGAATCATAGACTGTATAAAATATGGACTTAGTATCCGTGGCGTCACCCATCTGTTTCTGAAGCGCTGTTTTGAGGCAAATCGTCAGCGGAGCCATATTGCTGCTTTCGTACCATGTGACGTAAAGAGGCGGAGTTTGAGCCTCCTCGCCACCAGGGAGTACTAGTGCAATGTAACTCATACAACCCACTTGAAAAAAAGTGAAATATCCCTTTAAGACAGTGGATGTATGGAGGTATGCAGGGTCTCTGCAGATAAACACACCAGCTTCCAGTGGGTATCCCGAGTTATGAGGCATTATTTTGAAATGAGTTAACATATTATCTTTTAGGTAAAACCTAGTCATTTTGCTTTTGAGTTGTATAAACAGTATGGTTCGGAAGTATGCTTTATTTAACTGTATTGTAAACCCAGCATCCTAACAGCCCTACTGCATAAAGAATTGATTCAGCAACGCTATCACCTGAATACCTGGTGTAGCTTTACCTGTCTGTGTCCAGTGCAACCAAACTGTCCTCAGCGTGCTGACTTAAAGCAGCATAGCCCTTGTTATATTTCACCGTCCTGAAAAGAGAACCAGAAACTGTTAAAGTAGCATCTCTACCTCTACATATGCTGATATCACAATAAGTGGTTTCCTCTTCCTCTGTATGCTTCCTCTTTTTACCTCTTAGCTCCTTGTCGAGGCTGATGCATCACCGAGGTCCTGGTGAAAGGGCTTTCTTCTCAGTGCCTTCCTCGCCATCTCCCTATTTTCTCTATAAATGATAAGAAACAAATATGTGCTGATTAGGGTTTACTGGATAAGGTTCAAAGCAAAAGGAATCTAAAAAATACAATGCTAAAACATTACATATTGAAAATAGATTTTACTCAGCAAGAGGAAGATTAGCATTGCTTTGTTTTGGTTGTCAGACCTGTTACATTAAAGCAGTAATGTATTGTATTCTTTATTTCACTGTTCTGTTATTATGAGCTAGACTCAATCAGACTTGAGTGTTACGTGAAATCACACACGGTTTGTGGTCAAATTTTTCACTCACTGTTTCAGTCGGATCAACATCGTAATAGAAGCTTAAGGTCATTTCAAAACAAGCCTTAATATGTGCTGGAATGTGTGCGAATGTTAGTCCCATCATTTGCCTCCAATCAGAATACGTGCAGCAGCTTTGGAGCTCTCTTAAGCCATGGTGGACAAAGGAGAACATTATTGGCTTAAAAAAAGTTGATCAAATCTGTAATTCTCACATGATTACACAATCTGTGAGATGATGGTAAATACATTCAGACCCTGAAAAGATGAAGGGATGTGTGGGGGTCACAGTTTAACACTCGAACTACCAAGGCAGTCGTTTTGAAAATTTGCAACGCCATAACTTTGTTTAAAGCAAACCTATCTACCAATATGACCTTGACTTTACCTAAATGTGTACGTACATTTATTCTAACATTGTCTTATTGTTAAAAAATCTGCTGATGGCTATCAAGTTTCTGTTTTATGGTGAAACATAAAAATTTGTTGCATTGCCATGTCAACATTGTTCAACGAACAGTTTACTTTTCATTGTTGAGATCTTATGATGACACCAAACTATTTTCAAGGCAGGATAAATTTGTTTTTACTTCACAAAGAAATGGATTTAGTTCAAGATTGCATGTTAATTTCAGAGAAGTTATGATGTGTCAATTAATAAATAAAATACTCATTCACTATAATTTTCATTTTGTGTCCTGATGTGTTTTTTTTACCTATTCCATCAATTTTTTCTATGATCTTTTTATTGATTATCCAAATGAATATGCGAATAATGTCTGAGCAGTCAAAATGACTGCAATGGTCATTCCAGTAGTTGCAGAATTCTGGTAGACGGAGTGTTAAGACTGCAACCAGGAACCTTTTCTTTCATAAATTAAATTCAACTATTATTATAATGTATGTATAACCCTAATGAAGTAATATTTCCATTTCAACAAAAATGTTTGGTTTAAGAAAAAAATATTCTGTTAAAATTCCACTGCATAGACAACTCCCATTAAATTAGTTGAGTACATAGTGTGAACATGTATTACAGACAGGAAAAAGTCATGTGTCTTTTGGGTGCATTACTACAGTCTCACATGACAGACTCAGCAGAAATACACCTTGCATCTGTACGGAAATACTCTTCCATAAAATGTGTCCGTGTTATTCCTGGAATGTGAAGCTAACACAGTGTATCAGAAAATTCTGATCTTTCTAAGACAGAGAAAACAGGACATTATGTGATGGATGTAGACAGTGAAACACTCTCTGGGTGTTTTTAAAAGTAAACTTAAGATTTACCTTTTTAATCTTGCTTTTGATTTTGAGTAATTTATTTTTAGCCCTATACTGCATTATTATTATTATTATTATTATTATTATTATTATTATTATTATTATTATTTATCTAATTATTATTGTAATCATTGCTTTAACATTATTTATCTTATCTAACTATTATGTATCTATTTATTTCTTGTATTTATCTGATCTTGTTAACGCTACCTTATTTTTAACTTTTCTTCCACTAGTACTTATTTTATTAATTTTACTGTATTGCTTTTATTTTATTTTATTTTATTTTTAAGTATTTTATTTATAATCATGCCTTTATAATTTACCATTGCTGTTGTTTTCTGTCTCTCTGTTATTCTGTGAAGCACTTTGGGCTGCATGTTTTATGTATGAAAGGTGCTACATAATAAAGTTGAGTTGAGACACAACAGCTCAGTGTCTCTCTGGCTGTATATCAAAGACTCTTTGGCTGACACATTGTGTTGCATGCAACAGCATGGGCCTCAGTTAAACATGTAAAAAAGATGATCATCATGAAAAGACTCATGACGTACAAACTACATTAGAATTATGACATTAGTTATGATGAGTCAAGAATGCTTACGTAGTTTGAGGTGGATTGCTGGAGCTCTGGACATGATGTAAGGTCCTCTTTTCTCCACAGGTCGGATTCCTCCATCGTTGTCTTAGGTCTTGTGCCACTACTGGGCCCCTAATGATGTCAAATTCAAGGATAATCTATACTTTATATTTGTTTGTGGTAGACAAAATTATGATACCACAGTATGACATGATAGCCAAATGAAGATTTTTAGAGGTGTCTTTGAAAAATCTTGGACCAGTTCCACAGTGATTCAATCAGATGTGCTGTTAATCAATCATTCAAAGTTTATCTTCTGATGGTTCATTGATAATCAGGAGCTCTTGAAATGTATATATCTAGTATACTATTAGTCTCTCCATGAAAAGCCTGTAAATCCCTTCATCGGTTAATTAAAATGAGTAGTTGACATTTAGTGACAGTGATTAAAGAAAAACACTAACACACAAACTCGAGCACAGTCATAATGTTGTCATACTAATGAAAAAATATGTGTTAAATCATAAAATTAAGTATGTAATTGAAAACCCTCAGATTCCTCATGTTATTTTGAAAACAGAAAACTCCTAAATTTTTTCCCAGCATCCCCCGCGACTTACAGGAAGAGACAATCAATTTGACGTGTTTACAAGCTTATTTATCATGTCACTCTACATCATTTAAAGCCACGATTAACTGTTTTAAAACAACTAAAAGCTTTCCCTCTCCACTCTCATTCAACAGACCTGTCATCGTGAATACATGTCACTAAGATCACAGTCTCAGCTCCTCAGCTAGCCTCCCACTTTCTTTAACCAGGCTAACATTGGCTGTCTTAGCTCACCGACAGAACTTGTGTCTCCGGCGGGGCGTCCAGCAGGCTGTCCTTCTCCGGCTCCTCCATGATGTCGTCATCATCTTGGCGTTAGTTGTCACAAGTTACTCCCCGACACAGCCATGACGACAGGCGTCCCACCCTGGTCCCACCCAAAGTGCGGGACTTTGTTTAGTCCAGGCGCTGGCAGACTCTTCTGTTAGCCAGATCTGCTACAATGCTATCAGTGACACAGCTCAGACTACTTCCGGGAAAATAATTTCAAAATAAGTCCTCCATCGTAAACATTTCTCATCCGAAAATTCAATGGCGTTCCATACACAAAGATTAGTTTACTGTTTACATTTAATGTTTATCATGACAACATGTATTAGTAGGAATAATGTATGTTTCAACAACAACATGACTATTGTCATTATTATTATTATTGTTTGGTTATTGTTATTATTACTATTTGTCTTACAATAATTATATGATATGTATTATTATTGTTGTTTTGTGTTTTTGGTGGTTGTTGTTGTAAGACTAACAATAATATTCATGTCAATGCACTACAGGATCTGTAAACAATTTTCATATAGTGTGCAATATCTTAAACCCCAAATACCTCTTCTCCCGACCTGACTGTATATATTTGACATTTGTTTTATATTATTCTATATTTATATTGTCTTTTATACATATTTTCTACCTGTTTTTATTTCATTTCTATTATAACATGCACCTTCAGGAGCAGCGCTTTTTATTTCATTGTACACCTGACAATGACAAATAAAGGCTATATATTCTACTCTATTCTATTCTAACAGGTGCCTCCCACTAGCTCAGAGTCTTCTACCAAATATCAAAGTTTTGGGGTATTTGTCTTCATATATATTTACGATGAGTAACACTTCGAAGCCCTTTGAGGAAAATGTTTTTTTTAGGATTGGGTTTGGTTTTTGGGATAGTATTAAGAGTTTTCAAACATATAGTTTGTGGAGTTTATTTTATGGTCATAATAATTTCTAGATGAAAGCTGATGTCTGTTTTGTGAATCTTTCTTTGGTATATGAAACTTTTTTTCAGCAAGAAAGGATCTTAACCAGTTCATTTAATAATACAGTTATCATTAAGCATACAGTCAATGCTTATTACCAGTAGCTTTCAGCCCTCCTTCCTCATACTCCAATGGGTTTTTTTTTCCAAATATGATTACAGCTTGCCTTGTTTATATCTTTTCAAGCATTTTTAATGAGTCCATAAAGAAATCTGGAAATGTGAGAAAAAGTGTACTTACATTGAAATGTGTCTTTGAGACAACAAGTGAGATTTACACATGCACATTTATTCTTACATTTACTCATATGGTATTACTTCACCTACCACAAAAATGCTGGCTAGTATCCCACCCTGTTCCTGCACTTTGTGGACATAGCAATAATAACAAATGCCAACATCCTGCACTATTGGATCAGCAACACCTAACAGGTACAGCACATGACACACACCAACTTCCTGGTGTTAGCTGTGAAGAGTAAGCAAGAGTGGAAATTCTTGGCCATATACAGTACCTGTGGCTGTCACCACAGTAAGAGGGACTCAAAGCCACAGGACTGGGCAACACTGCCACCAAGTGGACACACAGATAACTTCAAGCCATGGAAACGCAGGTCCGGTGATGTGGCTGTCTGCATCATGGTAGAAACTGTTTTAAAGAGTGGCATGAATAATAATAATGATTATCATTATAAGAAAAATATTCAAAAAAACATTGGAACAAATTACTCTAGGTATAGAAGACATGTGTCTCTTTGAATTTTGGCATGGTGAAAAAGAAATTCCTATAGCTACCATATTTTGTTAATGATAGGCGCATTTAGCTTGATTGCGCTCAGCTTTACCAGTATTTCTCTGGATTTTCAGTACTACGAAGGTGGTTCCCGTTTATCTGGGTAGATCACCATGGTTACTCATGCTGAACTCCTAACCTGCTCCAGGGCAGGTTATGCTCAGGATCAGAGATCAGTTTGGAGAAAACTCCGCCCACTGACCAATCAGCTCGCTCGATCACAGAGCTCTGTGAGCTGACCATGAGGGGGGAGAGACGGGCAGGACACTTTGTCTACCTGTATGATTTTACATATAAATTAACTGATGACAGTCATTTATTTTCTTTCCTGACATCATATTTAAACAGAGTCAAAAACGGGTTAGTCAGATGAAATTGTTGTACTGCATTAGACATAAAACTGTAAATGCTTCACTTTGAATAATGTTCTCATTTTTATTTCCCCACAGTCCTCATTTGATACAGTCAGGGCTGCAGCTGAAATATCAGGTCTAACACTGTCACACACTACACAAGATTAAATCAGAGAGAGAGATCACTGTCAGGGAATAAACAGTTATCATAGTCAGACCTATCTGCGCCAATGATGAGAAATAAGACGTCATTTGCGCATTCAAACTGTGTTTTTTGTCTCATCTCTCAGTTCTTCCTTCATGTTTCAAATTATATGTGTTGATCTTAGTCTGGGTGATGTGTTTAACTTTTTCATATTTTTCTAATATCAGAGCAGTGTTTGAAAAACATGTTGATGTGCTGACGGCAGACTGTCCATGTCTGTGATTGGTCACATGTTGCATTCTCCGCCCCGTTCATGTGAATGCGCTCAGGGTAATTCTAGATTGACTCATCATTTTGATAACCAGCTTCGTGTGACAGTTTAGCGCGAAATCCTTTGTTTGGTTCAGTGAAGCCGGATCAAGAAAAGATATCTGGGATATGTTGAACTTGCAACATAGTATACCCGGCCCTCAGGTAACCAGAACTGGACTTAATTACTAAGGAAGCAAACTACTAAATGGAATGCAGCCAACATTGGTTTCACTATTCACACCCCTGCTTTACCTGCAGTGATGACACAAAACATCTGCTTCAAAAAAACAATCTTAGTCTAAGATCTAAAAAGATTATATAATTAACCGTAACAAAAACACCTCAGTCTGCTTAAATTATTGGTTTACTTTATTAGGTCCACCATTTTGTACACAACAGGACAGCATGGATTTAATCAACAATATAGACATATATGACAGGAGAAAATCAGGAGAGATCATCTCTTTATGTATCAAATGACCTAAAGAAGGAAGAAAAAAAAAGGTTCAGAAATAGTAGGCAATATGCACTTTAAGTCACAATCTACTGTAAATGTACAGGTCAGTAAATAAAAAAGGTCTGAGGCTTAATTTAGTGTTTGAAGCCACACCACCTCTCCAAATAGCATGTAGTAGAGGTATGTTATAGCTCAGTCTTACCCTCACAGTCTATAGTTTGTCCATGCCCAGCTCTTCCGGTGTTGAGATGCCCAGTTCTGACAGGGTAGGCTGAAGCTCTTGCATCAGATAGGGATAGATTTCTTTATGGGGGCCAGCTTTGTCCTGCAAAACACAGAGTTGAAACAAAATACATTGAACATCTGCACAGGCAATAGTGGTCTTAGTGTTTTATTTTGTACCTTTGTGGTGTTGTTTAGCAATGATAGGTTTTTTTTTTGCCTGTACAATAACAAAGAAGTGCTTATTTCTGAGGTTGTTTTCTCCGAACTAGTGACTACAAGAATGTTTTTTGTTTGAATTTGTCTGTGCACCACAGCAACAAAGAAAAACTCTTAAATTCTGATAAGTAATGCATTCCTCCTTAAGAGTCTATCAGAAGTCCCACTTCCTCTCTGTCACTAAGTTAAGTGAAATAGGTGAATAGTTGACATCACCTCTTAAGGGACCTGTTATGGGATTACACTCACCCTAACAGCTTCAAGGATGCGGATGGCACTGGCCAGGTCATTCAGTCTCCGGCAAGCCCTAAGTGCTGAATCAAGGATCTTGGCCTCTGGTACCAGATCATAACCGATCAGGGTGTTCATACCTTAGAAAAAAGACATAAGAGATCATAGGATGAACAATAATAATAAGAGCAAATGCAAAACATAACACAAAAAAACAATACTTGAAGCCTGTTAAACCACAGTAAAAAATGCAACCACTGCTGCAGAAAATAACATTGTAATATCCAAAAGCTATGTTTTGGCTGAATGTTTTAACAACAACTTGCATATAAAGTGGGAATGTCATAAATAAAAAAAAGTAGGAACAACATCACAAGAAGATTTTTTATTTAATAAAAAAAATGAACAGTGTGATAGTCACCTTTCCTCAGTTCCCAAGCATCAATGTCAGGCTTGCTGAAGTAAGTCACCCAACGGGCATCAAACTCCTCATCTGTCTCCACTTTGCCATGGGAGTAACATCTGGAGGCCAACGGAGCTGGAAAACATGATAAATTTATATTTATTTTTCTGTACTTGATTTTACAAAACTAACATTTTCTAGAAAAATAAAACGTTGCATTGTTGAAACAGAAGACATTTCCTTTGAATAATTACATGTCTTCTTTAGCAAGTGAAAAAGATTATGAATCCTACAGTACTTCACTGTTTTATAACAGTGCACCACAGATATTCAAGACACAAAAAAGTGATTGAACATTCATGTCTCTAAAATACTGTCAAGTAAGCATGATTTAACAGAGACAAGAATTAAACATGACTTATTCAAAGGCAAAATATTATTTCTTAAATAAAACATGGACGTTCTTAATAACAATTAAAACAATAGTTAATATTGCATGCCATCACTTCATTATGACCTTGTTACAACATGACAGTTTATAATTCAAGTGCACATTGTACATTTTCTCTTACAAAGCTTCACCACAGAATGGTTTCTCTTTGAGAGACAAACATGTTGATGAAGCTACTTGATAAAATAAGTTTAACCTAGGTCACAACAACCCATGTGAAGCTACATCGCCTTCATCAGTGTGGTTGAGACTCTGGGTCAGTGGATCACACTTAGAGGGTGTGTACAACAAAGGTTTCCGGGTTATTAGGATGGTTTCACTTTCTTAAAAACTCTGTACTCTTAGTGAGACTTTTAGTATATATTTTACATGACACTCAAAAACGAAACCAGCATACAACGATTATAAACGGACACGTTGTTACAACCAACATGTATCTCAAACAATATAATAAACATCCAAACACGTACCTGTAAAAATACGGGCATAATTCAAAGTCCACTATCTATTTAACGCATAACCAAGTTTTCTTTCTGACATGCCTCCTAAACATATTAAATGTACACAATCTAAATTTAATTTAAGTTATGTTGAAATGATATATACTTCCTGTAATAGAAACAGGGAGTCCTCA